>NC_059196.1:37360315-37407815 GCF_020615455.1 Coregonus clupeaformis
TGTTCTATATAGCTGTGTGTTCTATATAGCTGCGTGTTTATAAAGCTGTGTGTTCTATACAGCTGTATGTTCTATATAGCTGTGTGTTCTATATAGCTTTTTGTTCTATAGCAGTGTGTTCTATAAAGCTTTGTGTTCTACATAGCTGTGTGTTCTCAAGCTGTGTGTTCTCAAGCTGTGTGTTCTATATAGATGTGTATTCTCAAGCTGTGTGTTCTATATAGCTGTGTGTTCTATATAGCTGTATGTTCTATATAGCTGTGTGTTCTATTTAGCTGTTTGTTCTATAGCTGTGTGTTCTATATAGCTTTGTGTTCTATATAACTGCATTTTTATATAGCTGTGTGTTCTCAACCTGTGTGTTCTATATAGCTGTGTGTTCTATATAGCTTGTGTGTTCTATATAGCTGTGTGTTCTATATAGCTGTGTGTTCTATAGCTGTGTGTTCTAAATAGCTGTATGTTCTAAATAGCTGTGTGTTCTATATAGCTTTGAGGTCTATATAGCTGTGTGTTCTATATAGTTGTGTATTCTATAGCTGTGTGTTCTATATAGCTGTGTGTTATCAAGGTGTGTGTTCCGTATAGCTGTGTGTTCTGTATAGCTGTGTGTTCTATATAGCTGTGTGTTCTATATAGCTGTGTGTTCTACATAAATGTGTGTGCTATATAGCTGTGTGTTCTATATAGCTGTGTGTTCTATATAGCTGTGTGTTCTCAAGGTGTGTGTTCCGTATAGCTGTGTGTTCTACATAGCTCTGTGTTCTATATAGCTGTGTGTTCTATATAGCTGTGTGTTCTATATAGCTGTGTGTTCTATATATATATAGCTGTGTGTTCTATATAGCTGTGTGTTCTATATAGCTGTGTGTTCTATATAGCTGTGTGTTCTATATAGCTGTGTGTTCTATATAGCTGTGTGTTCTATATAGCTGTGTGTTCTATATAGCTGTGTGTTCTATATAGATGTGTGTTCTATATAGCTGTGTGTTCTATATAGCTGTGTGTTCTATACAGCTGTGTGTTCTATATAGCTGTGTGTTCAAAAAAGCTGTGTGTTCTATATAGCTGTGTGTTCTATATAGCTGTGTGTTCTATATAGCTGTGTGTTCAAAAAAGCTGTGTGTTCTATAAAGCTGTGTGTTCTATATAGCTGTGTGTTCAAAAAAGCTGTGTGTTCAAAAAAGCTGTGTGTTCTATATAGCTGTGTGTTCAAAAAAGCTGTGTGTTCTATATAGCTGTGTGTTCTATATAGCTGTGTGTTCTATATAGCTGTGTGTTCTATATAGCTGTGTGTTCTATATAGCTGTGTGTTCTATATAGCTGTGTGTTCTATATAGCTGTGTGTTCTATATAGCTGTGTGTTCTATATAGCTGTGTGTTCTATATAGCTGTGTGTTCTATATAGCTGTGTGTTCTATACAGCTGTGTGTTCTATATATAGCTGTGTGTTCTATATAGCTGTGTGTTCTATATAGCTTTGTGTTCTATATAGCTGTGTGTTCTATATAGCTGTGTGTTCTATATAGCTGTGTGTTCTATATAGCTGTGTGTTCTATACAGCTGTGTGTTCTATACAGCTGTGTGTTCTATATAGCTGTGTGTTCTATATAGCTGTGTGTTCTATATAGCTGTGTGTTCTATATAGCTGTGTGTTCTATATAGCTGTGTGTTCTATATAGCTGTGTGTTCTATATACAGTGAGGGAAAAAAGTATTTGAACCCCTGCTGATTTTGTAAGTTTGCCCACTGACAAAGACATGATCAGTCTATAATTTTAATGGTAGGTTTATTTGAACAGTGAGAGACAGAATAACAACAAAAAGATCCAGAAAAACGCATGTCAAAAATTTTATAAATTGATTTGCATTTTAATGAGGGAAATAAGTATTTGACCCCCTCTCAATCAGAAAGATTTCTGGCTCCCAGGTCTCTTTTATACAGGTATTGAGCTGAGATTAGGAGCACACTCTCAAAGGGAGTGCTCCTAATCTTAGTTTGTTACCTGTATAAAAGACACCTGTCCACAGAAGCAATCAATCAATCAGATTCCACCATGGCCAAGACCAAAGAGTTCTCCAAGGATGCCAGGGACAAGATTGTAGACCTACACAAGGCTGGAATGGGCTACAAGACCATCGCCAAGCAGCTTGGTGAGAATGTGACAACAGTTGGTGCGATTATTCGCAAATGGAAGAAACACAAAATAACTGTCAATCTCCCTCGGCCTGGGGCTCCATACAAGATCTCACCTCGTGGAGTTACAATGATCATGAGAACGGTGAGGAATCAGCCCAGAACTACACGGGAGGATCTTGTCAATGATCTCAAGGCAGCTGGGACCATAGTCACCAAGAAAACAATTTGTAACACACTACGCCGTGAAGGACTGAAATCATGCAGCGCCCGCAAGGTCCCCCTGCTCAAGAAAGCACATATACATGGCCGTCTGAAGTTTGCCAATGAACATCTGAATGATTCAGAGGAGAGCTGGGTGAAAGTGTTAGGGTCAGATGAGACCAAAATTGAGCTCTTTGCTATCAACTCAATTCGCCGTGTTTGGAGGAGGAGGAATGCTGCCTATGACCCCAAGAACATCATCCCCACTGTCAAACACGGAGGTGGAAACATTATGCTTTGGGGGTGTTTTTCTGCTAAGGGGACAGGACAACTTCACCGCATCAAAGGGACGATGGATGGGGCCATGTACCGTCAAATCTTGGCTGAGAACCTCCTTCCCTCAGCCAGGGCATTGAAAATGGGTCGTGGATGGGTATTCCAGCATGACAATGACCCAAAACACATGGCCAAGGCAACAAAGGAGTGGCTCAAGAAGAGGCACATTAAGGTCCTGGAGTGGCCTAGCCAGTCTCCAGACCTTAATCCCATAGAAAATCTGTGGAGGGAGCTGAAGGTTCGAGTTGCCAAACGTCAGCCTCGAAACCTTAAAGACTTGGAGAAGATCTGCAAAGAGGAGTGGGACAAAATCCCTCCTGAGATGTGTGCAAACCTGGTGGGCAACTACAAGAAACGTCTGACCTCTGTGATTGCCAACAAGGGTTTTATCACCAAGTACTAAGTCATGTTTTGCAGAGGGGTCAAATACTTATTTCCCGCATTAAAATGCAAATCAATTTATAACATTTTTTACATGCATTTTTCTGGAATTTTTTTGTTGTTATTCTGTCTCTCACTGTTCAAATAAACCTACCATTAAAATGATATACTGATCATGTCTTTGTCAGTGGGCAAACATACAAAATCAGCAGGGGATGAAATACTTTTTTCCCTCACTGTAGCTGTGTGTTCTATACAGCTGTGTGTTCTATATAGCTGTGTGTTCTATAGCTGTGTGTTCTATATAGCTGTGTGTTCAAAAAAGCTGTGTGTTCTATATAGCTCTGTGTTCTATAGCTGTGTGTTCTATATAGCTGTGTGTTCTATAGCTGTGTGTTCTATATAGCTGTGTGTTCAAAAAAGCTGTGTGTTCTATATAGCTGTGTGTTCTATAGAGCTGTGTGTTCTATATAGCTCTGTGTTCTATATAGCTGTGTGTTCTATATAGCTGTGCCTTCTCCCTCTCCCTAGCGCAGCATCCAGCTACTGTAACGGCTCCAGGTTCCCACACATGTAATGACAGGTCTTAGCAGTGTGTGTGTCTGTGTGTGTGTGTGTGTGTTTGTCTCTCTCTGTGTGTGTGTGTGTGTGTGTGTGTGTGTGTGTGTGTGTGTGTGTGTGTGTGTGTGTGTGTGTGTGTTTGTGTGTGTGTGTGTGTGTGTGTGTTTGTGTTCATGACTGAATCACCACTGGGAACACACAGGCCTGGGCATGTGAGAGGGAAGGAAGGAGGGAGCGAGGCAGAGAGTTAATGGGTTGGCCCTCACACCTCCTTAGAGTGAGAGAAGAGAGGGAGGAAGACATAGTGATAAATCACTCTAACTTCACAGAGGTGTTCACAGAATTTTCTAGTGGGTCTTAAGGCATACGCATACTTTCCAGCCGAAACAGTTGGGAAGAGTTTGTGCATTTACAGTTAAAGACGGAAGTTTACATACACTTAGGTTGGAATCATTAAAACTTGTTTTCCAACCACTCCACACATTTCTTGTTAACAAACTATAGTTTTGGCAAGTCAGTTAGGACATCTACTTTGTGCATGACACAAGTAATTTTTCCAAGAATTGTTTACAGACAGATTATTTCACTTATAATTCACTGTATCACAATTCCAGTGGGTCAGAAGTTTACATACACTAAGTTGACTGTGCCTTTAAACAGCTTGGAAAATTCAAGAAAATGATGTCATGGCTTTAGAAGCTTCAAATAGGCTAATTCACATCATTTGAGTCAATTGGAGATGTATCTGTGGATATATTTCAAGGTCTACTTTCAAATTCAGTGCCTATTTGCTTGACATCATGGGAAAATCAAATAAATCAGCAAAGACCTCAGAAAAAAATGGTAGACCTCCACAAGTCTGGTTAATCCTTGGGAGCAATTTCCAAACGCCTGAAGGTACCATGTTCGTCTGTACAAACAATAGTACGCAAGTATAAACACCATGGGACCACACAGCCGTGATACCGCTCAGGAAGGAGACGCGTTCTGTCTCCTAGAGATTAACATACTTTGGTGCGAAAAGTGCAAATCAATCCCAGAACAACAGCAAAGGACCTTGTGAAGATGCTGGAGGAAACAGGTAGAAAAGTATCTATATCCACAGTAAAACAAGTCCTATATCGACATAACCTGAAAGGCCGCTCAGCAAGGAAGAAGCCACTGCTCCAAAACCGCCATAAAAAAGCCAGACTACGGTTTGCAACTGCACATTGGGAGAAAGATCATACTTTTGGAGAAATGTCCTCTGGTCTGATGAAACAAAAATGGAACTGTTTGGCCATAATGACCATTGTTATGTTTGGAGGAAAAAGGGGGTTGCTTACACCATCCCAACCGTGAAGAACAGGGGTGGCAACATCATGCTGTGGGGGTGCTTTGCTGCAGGAGGGACTGGTGCACTTCACAAATTAGGTGGCATCATGAGGAAGGAAAATGATGTGGATATATTGAAGCAACATCTCAAGACATCAGTCAGAAAGTTAAAGCTTGGTTGCAAATTAGTCTTCCAAATGGACAATGACCCCAAGCATACTTCCAAAGATGTGGAAAAATGGCTTAAGGACAACAAAGTCAAGGTATTGGAGTGGCCATCACAAAGCCCTGACGTCAATCCTATAGAAAATGTGTGGGCAGAACTGAAAAAGTGTATTCGAGCAAGGAGGCCTACAAACCTGACTCAGTTACACCAGCTCTGTCAGGAGGAATGGGCCAAAATTCACCCAACTTATTGTGGGAAGCTTGTGGAAGGCTACCCAAAACGTTTGACCCAAGTTAAACAATTCAAAGGCAATGCTACCAAATACTAATTGAGTGTATGTAAACTTCTGACCCACTGGGAATGTGATGAAAGAAATAAAAGCTGAAATAAATCATTATCTCTACTATTATTCTGGCATTTCACATTCTTAAAATAAAGTGGTGATCCTAACTGACCTAAGACAGGGAATTTTTACTAAGATTAAATGTCAGGAATTGTGAAAAACTAAGTTTAAATGTATATGGCGTATGTAAACTTCCGACTTCAACTGTATTATGAGGAAATGTTGTGACGTTTTTTGTTTGTTTTGGACTTTGGTTTCGGTTTTCTCTGCTGTTCGGGCACACAATGTTTTTTTCTGGAGGCAAGCAGAAGTTTGGAGCCGAAGTCTACACCCCTTCATCGTGGATTGGTCAACAGTAGGGTCTCTTCAATAAAGTCTTTGTTGTCATTCAACGAGAGACAACTCGTTTTCATGCACGTTCTTTCACTTGAGAAATACTGCACCAAACATTTTAGTTAGATGTAAAACTGTGTGACTAAGATCTCCTTGGCAAAACATTTAATGAAAGATTTCTTAAGTTATCTTAGATTACTTCTGACTATTTTGAGGAGGTGTATACTGGCTACGGCGTATCAAAATGGACAAGCAGGACTATTTCTGCTTTTTCCTCGTTTCTCAAGCAAAGGTCTTTTAAGGGAGTATTCGAGCACACTTGTTCGGTTCTGCTAGCCGAGTTCTGCTAGGGGCCAGCCGAACTGGGAGGGGCTAGCCAAGTTCTGCTAAGGGCCAGCCTAACTGGGAGGGGGCAGCCTAACTGGGAGGGGCCAGCCGAACTGGGAGGGGCCATACGAACTGGGAGGGGCCAGCAGAACTGGGAGGGGCCAGCAGAACTGGGAGGGGCCAGCAGAACTGAAGCATGCTGATGCCTTTATTGTTTTACTCTTTTCTTGGCCATTTGAGTCAGAAAAAACAGAGCCCTCACCTGTCCTTGGATTAGGGAACAGAGATGGAAGAGAAGGATGTATGAATTCAGTAGTGTAGAGGAGAGAGGGCCAATCTGACTACTCCTTATTTAATGGAGATGTCTTTAACCACTTTACCTCTTTATCTCTTTACCTCTTCATCCTCTATGTTTTTAACTCTTTATGTCTTAACCTCTTTATATTGTATCCTCTATCTCTTTACCCCTATCTCTTTACCTCTTTATCCTCTATCTCTTCTCTCCGCTTTATCACTTTACCTTTTTATATCTTTACCCTCGATCTCTTTATCTCTTTATATCTTTACCTCTTTATCTCTTTATCCTCTTGACCTCTTTAGCCTCTTTACCACTTAACCTCTTAACCTCTTAACCTCTTTACCTCTTTACCTCTTTATCTCGTTATCTTTTTACCTCTTATCTCTTTAGCCCTCTTTATCTCTTTAGCCTCTTTGCATACAGTACCAGTCAGTACCAGTACCAGTTTGGACACACCTACTCATTCTTTATTTTTACTATTTTCTACATTGTAGAATAATAGTGAAGACATCATAACTATGAAATAACACATATGGAATCATGAAGTAAGCAAAAAAAAGTGTTAAACAAATCAAAATATATTTTATATTTGAGTTTCTTCAAATAGCCACCCTTTGCCTTGATGACAGCTTTGCACACTCTTGGCATTCTCTCAACCAGCTTCAACTGGAATGCTTTTCCAACAGTCTTGAATGAGTTCCCACATATGCTGAGCACTTGTTGGCTGCTTTCCCTTCACTCTGCGATCCAACTCATCCCAAACCATCTCAATTGGGTGGAGGTCAGGGGGATTGTGGAGGCCAGGTCAACTGATGCAGCACTCCAACACTCTCCTTCTTGGTAAAATAGCCCTTACACAGCCCAGAGGTGTGTTGGGTCATTGTCCTGTAGAAAAACAAATGATAGTCCCACTAAGCCCAAACCAAATGGGATGGCGTATCGCTGCAGAATGCAGTGCTAGCCATGCTGGTTAAGTGTGCCTTGAATTCAAAGCACCCCCACACCATAACACCTCCTCCATGCTTTACGATGGGAAATACACATAAGGAGATCATCCGTTCACCCATACTGCTTATCACAAAGACACGGCGGTTGGAACCAAAAATATCAAATTTGGACTCCAGACCAAAGGACACATTTCCACCGGTCTAATGTCAATTGCTCATGTTTCTTGGTCCAAGCAAGTCTCTTCTTCTTATTGGTGTCCTTTACTAGTGATTTGTTTGCAGCAATTCGACCATGGACAGTTGATGTTGAGATGTGCCTGTGACTTGAACTCTGTGAAGGACCTTTTTGGGATGCAATGTCTGAGGCTGGTAACTCTAATGAACGTATACTCTGCAGCAGAGGTAACTCTGGCTCTTCCTTTCCTGTGGCTGTCCTCATGAGAGCCAGCTTCATTGTAGCTCTTGATGATTTTTGCGACTGCACTTGAAGAAACTTTCAAGTTCTTGAAATGTTCAGTATTGACTGACCTTCATGTCTTAAAATAATGATGGACTGTCGTTTCTGTTTGTTTATTTGAGCTGTTCTTTCCATAATATGGATTTGGTCTTTTACCAAATAGGGCTATCATCTGTATACCCCCCTACCTTGTCACAACACAACTGATTGGCCAAACGCATTAAGATGGAAAGAAATTCCACAAATTAACTTTTAAGAAGGCACACCTGTTAATTGTAATGCATTCCAGGTGACTACCTCCTGAAGCTGGTTGAGAGAATGCCAAGAGTGTGCAAAGCTGTCATCAAGGCAAAGGGTGGCTATTTGAAGAATCTCAAATATATTTTGATTTGTTTAACACTTTTTTGGTTACCACATGATTATATATGTGTTATTTCATGGTTTTGATGTCTTCACTATTATTCTACAATGTCAAAAATAGTACAAATAAAGACAAATCATTTTAAATGGTACTGTATTTATTATGTTTACCTCATTATCTCTTCATCCTCTTTACCTCTTTATCTCTTTATCCCAAAAATCCCAAAAATCCTATTTATCCTCTTTATCTCTTTATATAATTTTTCCTCTTTATCCTCTTTATCCTCTTTATCCTCTAAATCCTCTAAATCCTCTTTATCCTCTTTATCGCTTTATATAATTGTTCCTCTTTATTCTCTAAATCCTTTAAATCCTCTGTATCCTCTTTATTCCATAAATCCTCTAAATCCTCTTATCCTCTTTATCTCTTGATATAAGGTTTCCTCTTTATCCTCTACAACCTCCTTAACCTCTACATTCTCTTTATCCTCTAAATCCTCTAAATCCTCTAAAACCTCTTTATCCTCTTTATCTCTTTATATAATTGATCCTCTTTAACCTCTCCAAGCCTCTTTATCATCTTTATCCTCTTTATATACTTGTTCCTCTAAATCCTCTAAACCCTCTTTATCCTCTTTATCTCTTTCTATAATATATAATCTTTATCATCTTTATCCTCTAAACCCTCTATCTCTTCATATAATGTTTTCTCTTTAGCCTCTTTATCTCTTTATATAACTGATCCTCTTTTCCCTCTACATCCTCTTTACCCTCTTCAGCCTCTTTACCCTCTACATCCTCTTTATCCTCTACATCCTCTTTACCCTCTACATCCTCTTTACCCTCTACATCCTCTTTACCCTCTACATCCTCTTTACCCTCTACATCCTCTTTATCCTCTACATCCTCTTCAACCTCTACATCCTCTTTACCCTCCACATCCTCTTTACTCTCTACATCCTCTTTATCCTCTACAGCCTCTTTACCCTCTACATCATCTTTACCCTCTACATCCTCTTTACCCTCTACATCCCCTTTATCCTCTACATCCTCTTTACCCTCTACATCCTCTTTACTCTCTACATCCTCTTTATCCTCTACAGCCTCTTTACCCTCTACATCATCTTTACCCTCTACATCCTCTTTACCCTCTACATCCCCTTTATCCTCTACATCCTCTTTACCCTCTACATCCTCTTTACTCTCTACATCCTCTTTACCCTCTACATCCTCTTTACCCTCTACATCCTCTACATCCTCTTTACCTTCTACATCCTCTTTACCCTCTACATCCTCTTTACCTTCTACATCCTCTTTACCCTCTACATCCTCTTTACCCTCACATCCTCTTTACCCTCTACATCCTCTTTTCCCTCTACATCCTCTTTTCCCTCTACATCCTCTTTACCCTCTACATCCTCTACATCCTCTTTACCCTCTACATCCTCTTTATCCTCTACATCCTCTACATCCTCTACATCCTCTTTACCCTCTACATCCTCTACATCCTCTTTACCCTCTACATCCTCTTTACCCTCTACATCCTCTACATCCTCTTTACCCTCTACATCCTCTTTTCCCTCTACATCCTCTTTACCCTCTACATCCTCTACATCCTCTTTACCCTCTACATCCTCTTTACCCTCTACATCCTCTTTACCCTCTACATCCTCTTTACCCTCTACATCCTCTTTACCCTCTACATCCTCTTTACCCTCTACATCCTCTTTACCCTCTACATCCTCTTTACCCTCTACATCCTCTTTACCCTCTACATCCTCTTTACCCTCTACATCCTCTTTACCCTCTACATCCTCTTTTCCCTCCACATTCTCTTTACCCTCTACATCCTCTTTACCCTCTACATCCTCTACAACCTCTTTACCCTCTACATCCTCTACATCCTCTTTACCCTCTACATCCTCTTTACCCTCTACATCCTCTTTACCCTCTACATCCTCTTTACCCTCTTCATCCTCTTTACCCTCTACATCCTCTTTACCCTCCACATCCTCTTTACCCTCCACATCCTCTTTACCCTCTACATCCTCTTTACCCTCTACATCCTCTTTACCCTCTACATCCTCTACAACCTCTTTACCCTCTACATCCTCTTTACCCTCTACAACCTCTTTACCCTCTACATCTTCTTTACCATCTACATCCTCTTTATTCTCTCAAGTTACTGTCTGTCTCGCTATCCCTCCCTCCCTCGGTCTGTCTGTCTGTCTGTCTGTTTGTCTATCTGTCACACAGGCACACAATCACACACACACACACACACACACACACACACACCACACACACACACACACACACACACACACACACACACACACACACACACGCACACACACACATGCACAAACACTTGCCCAGAATAACAGCTTTGCACTTAGAAAGTAGTTCACAACAGTGGAGATTTGCCCAGATAGGAGACCAGACCGCAACATATTAGCAGTTAATGTCTGAACAACATTGTTTTTTCACCTACTCCCTCCTCTCCTTTTCTGAACCATATGTCCCTCTTTCTCTCCTCTGCTCTCCTCATGCACCATGCTTAGATACTGTGTTTTTGACTGAAGGTGTGGGAGCAAGTCAACTTACAGCTAGTTCTAACTAAAGAAGTGGGAACAGGTCAATTTACAGCTAGTTACATTTACATTACATTTACGTCATTTAGCAGACGCTCTTATCCAGAGCGACTTACAGTTAGTGCATACATTATTCTTTTTTATTTTCATACTGGCCCCCCGTGGGAATTGAACCCACAACCCTGGCATTGCAAACACCATGCTCTACCAACTGAGCTACCTCCCTGCCGGCCTTTCCCTCCCCTACCCTGGACGACGCTGGGCCAATTGTGCGCCGCCCCATTGGTCTCCCGGTTGCGGCCGGCTACAGCAGAGCCTGGATTCGAACCAGGATCTCTAGTGGCACAGCTAGCACTGCGATGCAGTGCCTTAGACCACTGCGCCACTCGGGAGACTGACTAAAGGTGTGGGAGCAGGTCAACTTACAGCTAGTTCTGACTAAAGGTGTGGGAGCAGGCCAACTTACAGCTAGTTCTGACTAAAGGTGTGGGAGCAGGTCAACTTACAGCAAGTTCTGACAAAAGGTGTGTAGGAGCAGGTCAACTTACTGCTAGTTCTGACTAAAGGTGTGGGAGCAGGTCAGCCACAGCTAGTTCTGAGTAAAGGTGTGTGGGAGCAGGTCAACTTACAGCTAGTTCTGACTAAAGGTGTGTGGGAGCAGGTCAACTTACAGCTAGTTCTGACTAAAGGTGTGGGAGCAGGTCAACTTACAGCTAGTTCTGACTAAAGGTGTGTGGGAGCAGATCAACTTACAGCAAGTTCTGACTAAAGGTGTGTGGGAGCAGGTCAACGTAAAGCTAGTTCTGATTAAAGGTGTGGGAGCAGGTCAACTTACAGTTAGTTCTGACTAAAGGTGTGTGGGAGCAGGTCAACTTAAAGCTAGTTCTGACTAAAGGTGTGTGGGAGCAGGTCAACCTACAGCTAGTTCTGACAAAAGGTGTGGGAGCAGGTCAACTTACAGTTAGTTCTGACTAAAGGTGTGGGAGCAGGCCGACTTACAGCTAGTTCTGACTAAAGGTGTGTGGGAGCAGGCCAACTTACAGCTATTTCTGACTAAAGGTTTGTGGGAGCAGGTCTACTTACAGCTAGTTCTGACTAAAGGTTTGTGGGAGCAGGTCAACTTACAGCTAGTTCTGACTAAAGGTGTGTGGGAGCAGGCCAACTTACAGCTAGTTCTGACTAAAGGTGTGTGGGAGCAGGCCAACTTACAGCTATTTCTGACTAGAGGTGTGTGGGAGCAGGTCAACTTACAGCTATTTCTGACTAAAGGTGTGTGGGAGCAGGCCAACTTACAGCTAGTTCTGATTAAAGGTGTGGGAGCAGGTCAACTTACAGCTAGTTTTGACTAAAGGTGTGTGGGAGCAGGTCAACTTACAGCTAGATCTGACTAAAGGATTGTGGGAGCAGGCCAACTTACAGCTATTTCTGACTAAAGGTGTGTGGGAGCAGGTCAACGTACAGCTATTTCTGACTAAAGGTGTGGGAGCAGGCCAACTTACAGTTAGTTCTGCCTAAAGGTGTGGGAGCAGGCCATTTTACAGCTAGTTCTGATTAAAGGTGTGGGAGCAGGTCAACTTACAGCTAGTTCTTACTAAAGGTGTGTGGGAGCCATTCAACTTACTACTAGTTCTGACTAAAGGTTTGTGGGAGCAGGCCAACTTACAGCTATTTCTGACTAAAGGTTTGTGGGAGCAGGCCAACTTACAGCTATTTCTGACTAAAGGTTTGTGGGAGCAGGCCAACTTACAGCTATTTCTGACTAAAGGTTTGTGGGAGCAGGTCAACTTACAGCTAGTTCTGACTAAAGGTGTGTGGGAGTAGGTCAACTTACAGCTAGTTCTGATTAAAGGTGATGGAGCAGGCCAACTTACAGCTATTTCTGACTAAAGGTGTGTGGGAGCAGGCCAACTTACAGCTAGTTCTGATTAAAGGTGTGGGAGCAGGTCAACTTACAGCAAGTTCTGACTAAAGGAGTGGGAGCAGGTCAACTCACAGCTAGTTCTGATTAAAGGTGTGTGGGAGCAGGTCAACTTACAGCAATTTCTGACTAAAGGTGTGTGGGAGCAGGTCAACTTACAGCAATTTCTGACTAAAGGTGTGTGGGAGCAGTTCAACTTACAGCAATTTCTGACTAAAGGTGTGTGGGAGCAGGCCAACTTACAGCATTTTCTGACTAAAGGTGTGGGAGCAGGTCAACTTACAGCTAGTTCTGATTAAAGGTGTGTGGGAGCAGGTCAACTTACAGCTAGTTCTGACTAAAGGTGTGGGAGCAGATCAACTTACAGCTAGTTCTGACTAAAGGTGTGTGGGAGCAGGTCAACTTACAGCTAGTTCTGACTAAAGGTGTGGGAGCAGGTCAACTTACAGCTAGTTCTGAGTAAAGGTGTGTGGGAGCAGGTCAACTTACAGCTATTTCTGACTAAAGGTGTGGGTGCATGTCAACTTACAGCTAGTTCTGACTAAAGGTGTGTGGGAGCAGATCAACTTACAGCAAGTTCTGACTAAAGGTGTGTGGGAGCAGGTCAACGTAAAGCTAGTTCTGATTAAAGGTGTGGGAGCAGGTCAACTTACAGTTAGTTCTGACTAAAGGTGTGTGGGAGCAGGTCAACTTAAAGGTAGTTCTGACTAAAGGTGTGTGGGAGCAGGTCAACCTACAGCTAGTTCTGACAAAAGGTGTGGGAGCAGGTCAACTTACAGTTAGTTCTGACTAAAGGTGTGGGAGCAGGCCGACTTACAGCTAGTTCTGACTAAAGGTGTGTGGGAGCAGGCCAACTTACAGCTATTTCTGACTAAAGGTTTGTGGGAGCAGGTCTACTTACAGCTAGTTCTGACTAAAGGTTTGTGGGAGCAGGCCAACTTACAGCTAGTTTTGACTAAAGGTGTGTGGGAGCAGGTCAACTTACAGCTAGATCTGACTAAAGGTGTGTGGGAGCCATTCAACTTACTACTAGTTCTGACTAAAGGTTTGTGGGAGCAGGCCAACTTACAGCTATTTCTGACTAAAGGTTTGTGGGAGCAGGTCAACTTACAGCTATTTCTGACTAAAGGTGTGTGGGAGCAGGCCAACTTACAGCTAGTTCTGATTAAAGGTGTGGGAGCAGGTCAACTTACAGCTAGTTCTGACTAAAGGTGTGTGGGAGTAGGTCAACTTACAGCTTGTTCTGACTAAAGGTGTGTGGGAGCAGGTCAACTTACAGCTTGTTCTGACTAAAGGTTTGTGGGAGCAGGTCAACTTACAGCTAGTTCTGATTAAAGGTGATGGAGCAGGTCAACTTACAGCTAGTTCTGATTAAAGGTGATGGAGCAGGCCAACTTACAGCTATTTCTGACTAAAGGTGTGTGGGAGCAGGCCAACTTACAGCTAGTTCTGATTAAAGGTTTGTGGGAGCAGGTCAACTTACAGCAAGTTCTGACTAAAGGAGTGGGAGCAGGTCAACTTACAGCTAGTTCTGATTAAAGGTGTGTGGGAGCAGGTCAACTCACAGCTAGTTCTGATTAAAGGTGTGTGGGAGCAGGTCAACTTACAGCTATTTCTGACTAAAGGTGTGTGGGAGCAGGTCAACTTACAGCTATTTCTTACTAAAGGTGTGTGGGAGCAGGCCAACTTACAGCTAGTTCTGATTAAAGGTTTGGGAGCAGGTCAACTTACAGTTAGTTCCGACTAATTGTGTGTGGGAGCAGGTCAACTTACAGCTAGTTCTGACTAAAGGTGTGGGAGCAGGCCAACTTAAAGCTACTTCTGATTAAAGGTGTGGGTGCATGTCAACTTACAGCTAGTTCAAACTAAAGGTGTGTAGGAGCAGATCAAATTACAGCAAGTTCTGACTAAAGGTTTGTGGGAGTAGGTTAACTTACAGCTAGTTCTAGCTAAAGGTGTGGGAGCAGGCCAACTTACAGCTAGTTCCGACTAAAGTGGTGTGGGAGCAGGCCAACTTACAGCTAGTTCTGATTAAAGGTGATGGAGCAGGTCAACTTACAGCTAGTTCTGACTAAAGGTGTGTGGGAGCAGGCCAACTTACAGCTATTTCTGACTAAAGGTGTGGAGCAGGCCAACTTACAGCTAGTTCTGATTAAAGGTTTGGGTGCATCTCAACTTACAGCTAGTTCTGACTAAAGATGTAGGAGTAGGTCAACATATAGCTAGTTCTGACTAAAGGTGTATGGGAGCAGATCAAATGACAGCAAGTTCTGACTAAAGGTGTGTGGGAGCAGGCCAACTTACAGCTAGTTCTGATTAAAGGAGTGGGAGCAGGTCAACTTACAGCTATTTCTTACTAAAGGTGTGTGGGAGCCGTTCAACTTACTGCTAGTTCTGACTAAAGGTTTGTGGGAGCAGGCCAACTTACAGCTATTTCTGACTAAAGGTGTGTGGGAGCAGGACAACTTACAGCTATCTCTGACTAAAGGTATGTGGGAGCAGGCCAACTTACAGCTAGTTCTTATTAAAGGTGTGGGAGCAGGTCAACTTACAGCTATTTCTGACTAAAGGTGTGTGGAAGCAGGTCACATTACTGCTAGTTCTAGCTAAAGGTGTTGGAGGTAGTGAATATAGGTAGTGAATAGTGTATAGAGGTAGTTTATAGAGGTAGTGTATAGAGGTAGTGTATAGAGGTAGTGAATAGAGGTA
Source organism: Coregonus clupeaformis (assembly GCF_020615455.1). NCBI lineage: Eukaryota > Metazoa > Chordata > Actinopteri > Salmoniformes > Salmonidae > Coregonus > Coregonus clupeaformis. Next base: position 37,375,700 of record NC_059196.1, read on the forward strand.
GTCTATAGAGGTAGTGAATAGAGGTAGTGTATAGAGGTAGTTTATAGAGGTAGTGTATAGAGGTAGTGTATAGAGGTAGTGTATAGAGGTAGTGTATAGAGGTAGTGTATAGAGGTAGTGAATAGAGGTAGTCTATAGAGGTAGTGAATAGAGGTAGTGTATAGAGGTAGTTTATAGAGGTAGTGTATAGAGGTAGTGTATAGAGGTAGTGAATAGAGGTAGTGTATAGAGGTAGTGAATAGAGGTAGTGTATAGAGGTATTGTATAGAGGTAGTGTATAGAGGTAGTGAATAGAGGTAGAGTATAGAGGTAGTGAATAGAGGTACTGAATAGAGGTAGTGTATAGAGGTAGTGTATAGAGGTAGTGAATAGGGGTAGTGTATAGAGGTAGTGTATAGAGGTAGTGTATAGAGGTAGTGTATAGAGGTAGTGAATAGAGGTAGTGTATAGAGGTAGTGAATAGAGGTAGTGTATAGACGTAGTGAATAGAGGTAGTGTATAGAGGTAGTGTATAGAGTTAGTGAATAGAGGTAGTGAATAGAGGTAGTGTATAGAGGTAGTGAATAGAGGTAGTGTATAGAGGTAGTGTATAGAGGTAGTGTATAGAGGTAGTGAATAGAGGTAGTGTATAGAGGTAGTGTGTAGAGGTAGTGTATAGAGGTAGTGTATAGAGGTAGTGAATAGAGGTAGTGTATAGAGGTAGTGTGTAGAGGTAGTGTGTAGAGGTAGTGTATAGAGGTAGTGTGTAGAGGTAGTGTATAGAGGTAGTGTATAGAGGTAGTGTATAGAGGTAGTGTATAGAGGTAGTCTATAGAGGTAGTGTATAGAGGTAGTGTATAGAGGTAGTGTATAGAGGTAGTGTATAGAGGTAGTGTATAGAGGTAGTGAGTAGAGGTAGTGTGTAGAGGTAGTCTATAGAGGTAGTGTGTAGAGGTAGTGTATAGAGGTAGTGAATAGAGGTAGTGAATAGAGGTAGTGAATAGAGGTAGTGTATAGAGGTAGTGAATAGAGGTAGTGAATAGAGGTAGTGTATAGAGGTAGTGTATAGAGGTAGTGAATAGAGGTAGTGAATAGAGGTAGTGTATAGATGTAGTGTATAGAGGTAGTGAATAGAGGTAGTAATTAGAGGTAGTGTATAGAGGTAGTGTATAGAGGTAGTGTGTAGAGGTAGTGTATAGAGGTAGTGTATAGAGGTAGTGTATAGAGGTAGTGTATAGAGGTAGTGTATAGAGGTAGTGTGTAGAGGTAGTGTATAGAGGAAGTGAATAGAGGTAGTGTATAGAGGTAGTGAGTAGAGGTAGTGAGTAGAGGTAGTGTGTAGAGGTAGTGTATAGAGGTAGTGTATAGAGGTAGTGAATAGAGGTAGTGAATAGAGGTAGTGAATAGAGGTAGTGAATAGAGGTAGTGTATAGAGGTAGTGAGTAGAGGTAGTGTGTAGAGGTAGTGAGTAGAGGTAGTGTGTAGAGGTAGTGTATAGAGGTAGTGTATAGAGGTAGTGAATAGAGGTAGTGAATAGAGGTAGTGTATAGAGGTAGTGTATAGAGGTAGTGAATAGAGGTAGTGTATAGAGGTAGTGTATAGAGGTAGTGTATAGAGGTAGTGTATAGAGGTAGTGAATAGAGGTAGTGAATAGAGGTAGTCTATAGAGGTAGTGAATAGAGGTAGTGTATAGAGGTAGTGAATAGAGGTAGTGAATAGAGGTAGTGAATAGAGGTAGTCTATAGAGGTAGTGAGAGGTAGTGAATAAGGTAGTGTATAGAGGTAGTGTATAGAGGTAGTGAAATAAGGTAGTGTAGAGAAGTAGATGTATAGAGGTAGTGTATAGAAGTAGTGTATAGAGGTAGTGTATATAGGGTAGTGTATAGAGGGGGTAGTGTATAGAAGTAGTGAATAGAGGTAGTCTATAGAGGTAGAGCAGAAAGTAGTGCATAGAAGTAGTATATAGAGGTAGTGTATAGAGGTAGTGTACAGAGGTAGTGAATAGAGTAGTGAATAGAGGTTGTGATAGAGGTAAATGTATAAAGTAAGTATATAGAAAGTAAAGTATATAGAAGTAGTAGGTAAAAGTAGATATAGAAAGGTAGTAGGTAAAGTGTGAAGAGTGTGTATAGAGGTAGTGATAGAGGTAGTGTATAGAGGTAGTGTATAGAGGTAGTGTATAGAGGTGTGTATAGAAGTAGTGAAATAAAGTAGTGGTGTATAGAGGTAGTGTATAGAGGTAGTGTATAGAGGTAGTGTATAGAGGTAGTGTATAGAGGTAGTGTATAGAGGTAGTGTATAGAGTGTATATAGAGGGTAGTGTATAGAGGTAGTATATAGAGGTAGTAGAGGAGGTAGTGTAGAGGTAGTCTATAGAGGTAGTGTATAGGAGTTAGTATAGAGGGTGTATGAGGTAGTGAATAGAGGTAGTGAATAAGGTAGTGATATGAGGTAGTGTATAGAGGTAGTGATAGAGGTAGTATATAGAGGTAGTGTATAGAGGTAGTGTATAGAGTAGTGTATAGAAGTAGTGTATAGAGGTAGTATATAGAGGTAGTGTATAGGTGTGTGTGAGTGTATATAGAGGTAGTGTGTAGGTAATGTATAGGAGTAGTGTATAGTAGTGAATAGAGGTAGTGTATAGAGGTAGTGTATAGAGGTAGTGTATAGAAGTAGTGTATAGAGGTAGTGAATAGAGGTAGTGAGTAGAGGTAGTGTATAGAGGTAGTGTATAGAGTAGTGTATAGAGGTAGATGTATAGAGGTAGTGAATAGAGGTAGTGAATAGAGGTAGTGTATAGAGGTAGTGAATAGAGGTAGTGAATAGAGGTAGTGTATAGAGGTAGTGTATAGAAGTAATGTATAAAGGAGAGTGTATAAAGTAGTGAATAGAGGTAGTATATAAAGTAGTGTATAAGGTAGTATATAAAGTAGTGTAAGTAGTGTATAGAGGTAAATAGGATATAGAGGTAGTGTATAGTGTATATAGAGGTAATGATATAGAAGTAAACTAGTGTATATAAAGTAATGTATAGAGGTAGTGTATAGAGGTAGTGTATAGAGTAGTGTATAGAGGTAGTGAATAGAGGTAGTGTATAGAGGTAGTGTATAGAGGTAGTGTATAGAGGTAGTGAATAGAGGTAGTGAATAGAGGTAGTGTATAGAGGTAGTGTATAAGGTAGTGTGTAGAGGTAGTGTATGAGGTAAGTGTATAGAGGTAGTGTATAAAGTAGTATATAGAGGTAGTGTAGAGGGTAGTGATATAGAGGTAGTGTATAGAGGTAGTATAAAGTAGTGAATAGGAGTAGTGATATAAGGTAGATGTATAGAAGTAGTATATAGAAGGTAGTGTATAGAGGTAGTGAATAGAGGTAGTGATAGAGGTAGTATATAGAGGTAGTGATTAGAGGTAGTGATATAGAGGTAGTGTATAGAGGTAGTGAATAGAAGTAGTGTATAGAGGTAGTAATAGAGGTAGTGTGTGAAGTAGTGTATAGAAGTAGTGAATAGAGGTAGTGTATAGAAGTAGTGTATAGAGTATAGATAAAGTAGGATAGAGGTAGTGTATATAGGTAGTGTATAGAGTGTGTATAAGGTAGTGAATAAGTAGTATATAGGTAGTGATAGAGGTAGTAGTATAGAAAGTAGTGTATAAGTAGTAGTGAAGTAGTGTATAGAGGTAGTGTATAAAGTGAAGTGTATAGAAGTAGTGAATAAGGTAGTGAATAGAGGTAGTGAAACAGGTAGATGTATAAAGTAAATATATAAGGTAGTATATAAAGTAAGTGTATAGAGTAGTGTATAGAAGTAAATATATGAGGTAGTGAATAGAGGTAGTGTATAAGGTAGTGTATAGAAGGTAGTGTATAGAGGTAGTGAGTAGTGAATAGAGGTAGTATATAGAAGTAGTGTATAGAGGTAGTGAATAGAGTAGTGAATAAGGTAGTGTATAGAAGTAGTGAATAAAGTAGTGTATAGAGGTAGTGTATAGAGGTAGTGTATAGAGGTAGTGATATAGAGGTAGTGAATATAGAGGTAGTGAATAGAGGTAGTGTAAGGTAGTGTATAGAGGTAGTGTATAGAGTAGTGTATAGGGTAGTGTATAGAGGTAGTGAATAGAGTGTGTTAGGTAGTATATAGAGGGTAGTGATATAGAGGTAGTGTATAGGTAGAGTATAAGGTAGTGTATAAAGTAATGTATAGAGGTAGTATATAGAGTGTATAAGTGTGATGAATAGAGGTAGTGTATAAGGTAGTGAATAGAGGTAGTGTATAGAGGTAGTGTATAGAGGTAGTGTATAAAGTAGTGTATAGAGGTGTGAATAGAGTAGTATAGAGGTAGTGAATAGAGGTAGTGTATAGAGGTAGTGTATAGAGGTAGTGTATAGAGGTAGTGTATAGAGGTAGTGTATAGAGGTAGTGTATAGAGGTAGTGTATAGAGGTAGTATATAGAGGTAGTGTATAGAAGTAGTGTATAGAGGTAGTATATAGGGTAGTGAATAGAAGGTAGTGTATAGAGGTAGTGTATAGAGGTAGTGTATAGAGTAATGAATAGAGGTAGTATATAGAGGTAGTGTATAAAGTGTGTATAGAGGTAGTGAATAAAGTAAGTGTAGAGGTAGTGTATAGAGGTAGTATAGGAGGTAGTTATAGAGAGTAGTGTATAAGTAGTGAGGTAGTGTATAGAAGTAGTGAATAAAGAGTGATATAGAGGTAGTGAATAGAGGTAGTGTATAGAAGTAGTGTATAGAGGTGAATAGAAGTAGTGTATAGAGGTAGTGTATAGAAAGTAGTGTATAGAGGTAGTGTATAGAGTAGTGTATAGAGGTAGTGTATAGAGGGTATATAAGGTAGTATATAGTAATATAGGTAGTATATAAGGTAGTGTATAGAGGTAGTGTATAGAGGTAGTGTATAGAGGTAGTGTATAGAGGTAGTATAGTAGAGGTAGTATGTAGAGGTAGTGTGAAAGTAGTATATAGAAAGTAGTGTATAGAGTAGTGTATAGAGGTAGTGATATAGAAAGTAGTGAATAGAAGTAGTGGATAGAGGTAGTGGTATAGAGGTAGTGAATAGAGGTAGTGAATAGAGGTAGTGTATAGAGGTAGTGTATAGAGGTAGTGAATAGAGGTAGTGAATAGAAGTAGTATATGAGGTAGTATATGGAGGTAAGTGAATAAAGTAATGTATAAGGTAGTATAGAGGTAGTGTATAGAGTAGTGTATAGGGTAGTATATAGAGGTAGTTATAAAGTAGAGTATAGAGGTAGTGTATAAGTAGTAGTATAGAGGTAGTGTATAGAGGTAAGTATATAGAGGTAGTGAATAGAGTGAGTATATAGAAAGTAGTGGTATAAGTAGTGAATAGAAGGTAGTGTGATAAGGTAGTGAATAGAGGTAGTGTATAGAGGTAGTAAAGTAGTGAATAAGAGGTAAAGTGAAATAGAGGTAATGAATAAAGTGTATATAAGTAATGCATAGAAAGTGAGTATAGTAGAGTAGTGAGTAGAGTAGGTAGATAGAAGTGTATATAAAGTGTATATAAAGTAGTGAATAGAGGTAATGAAATAGAGGTATATAAAGTAAGTGTATAAAGGTAGTGTAAAGAGTAAGTGTATAGAGGTAGTGTATAGAGTAGTGTATAGAGGTAGTGTATAGAGGTAGTGAATAGAGGTAGTGAATAGAGGTAGTCTATAGAGGTAGTGGAATAGAAGTAGTGTATAGAGGTAGTAGATAAGGTAGTGAATAGAGGAGTAGTAAAACAAGTAGTCTATAGAAGTAGTAAAAGTAGTAATAAAGTAGATATATAAAGTAGTGTATAAGGTAGTGTATAGAGGTAGTGTATAGAGTATTGTAGTGTATAGAGGTAATGTATAAGTAGTGTATAGGTGATAATATAGTAGTGTATAAGGTAGTGTATAGAGGTAGAGTATATAAAGTAGATGAAAGTAATAGAAGTAGTATAAGGTAGTGTATAGAGGTAGTGTATAGAAAGTAGTATATAGGTAGTGAAGTGATATAAAAAGGTAGTATATAGAGGTAGTAATACAAAGTGATATAGAGTAGTGAAATAGAGTTAGTGAATAGAGGTAGTATAGAGAGGTAGGAATAGAGGTAGTATATAGAGGTAGATGTAGAGGTAGTGATAAAGTAGTAAATAGAGTAGTGTATAGAGGTAGTGATATAGAGGTAGTGTATAGAAGTAGTGAATAAGGTAGTGTATAGAGGTAGTGTATAGAGGTAGTGAATAAGTAGTATATAGAGGTAGTATATAAAGTAATGATATAAGGTAAAGTGATATAAGGTAGTATATAGAGGTAGTGTATAGAGTAGTGTATAGAGGTAGTGTATAGAGGTAGTGTATAAAGTAGTGTATAAGGTAATAGATAAAGTAGATTATAGAGTAGTATATAAGTAAATATATAAGGTAGTGAAATAGAGGAGTGTATAGAGTTATAAAGTAGTGTATAGAGAGTGAGTATATGAAGGTAGTGTATAGAGGTAGTGAATAGAGGTAGTGTAGAGGTAGTGTATAGAGGTAGTGAATAGAGGTAGTGAATAGAGGTAGTATATAGAGGTAGTGTATAGAGGTAGTGTATAGAGGTAGTGAATAGAGGTAGTGTATAGAGGTAGTGTATAGAGGTAGTGAATAGAGGTAGTGAATAGAGGTAGTGTATAGAGGTAGTGGTATAGAAGTAGTGTATAGGAGTAGTGTATAGAGGTAGTATATAAAGTAAGTATATAGTAGTATATAAGGGAGTGAGTATAAAGTAGTGCATAGATAGAGTGTATAGAGGTAGTGAATAGAGGAAGTAAATGCATAAATAGTAGTAATGTAGTAGTGAATAGAGGTAGTGTATAGAGGTAAGTGTATAGGTAGTGTATAGAGTAGTGAATAGAGGTAGTGAATAGAAGTAGTGTATAGAGGTAGTGTATAGAGGTAGTATATAAGGTAGTGATATAGAGGTAGTGAATAGAGGTAGTATAGAGGTAGTGAATAGAGAGTAGTGTATAGAGGTAGTAGAGTAGGGTAGTGAAGTAGAGTAAATAAAGTAGTGTATAGAAGGTAAAGTGATATAGAGGTAGTGAGTAGAGGTAGTGTATAGAGGTAGTGTATAGAGGTAGTGTATAGAGGTAGTGAATAGAGGTAGTGTATAGAGGTAGTGTATAGAGGTAGTATATAAGGTAGTGTATAGAGGTAGTGTATAGAGGTAGTGTATAGAGGTAGTGAATGGAGGTAGTGTATAGAGGTAGTGAATATAGGAGGTAGTGATATAGAGGTAGTATATAGAGTAGTATATAAGGTAGTGTATAGAGGTAGTGTATAGAGGTGAGTGAATAGAGGTAGTGTATAGAGTAGTGTATAGAGTAGTGAATAGAGGTAGTGAAGAGGTAGTGATATAGAGGTAGTGTATAGAGGTAGTGATGTAGAGGTAGTGTATAGAGGTAGTGAATAGAGGTAGTGTATAGAGGTAGTGTATAGAGTAGTGTATAGAGGTAGTGTATAGAGGTAGTGTATAGAGGTAGTGATATAGAGGTAGTGTATAGGGTAGTGTATAGAGGTAGAGGTAGTGTATAAAGTAGTGTATAGAGGTAGTGTATAGAGGTAGTGTATAGAAGTAGTGAATAGAGGTAATATAGAGGTAGTGAAATAGAAGTAGTGTATATAGAGTAAAATAGTAGTGAATAGAGTAATTATAGAAGTAGTGTATAGAGTAGTGATATAAGGGGGTAGTATATAAGTAGTGTATAGTAGTGTATAAGTAGTGTATCAGTGTATATAAAGTAGTATATAGTAGTGTATAAAGTAAATGTAATAAGATAGAGTGGTGTATAAGTATATAAAGAATAGAGGTAGTGACATAGAGGTAGTTATAGAGTAGTGTATAGAGTAGTATATAAAGTAGTGTATAGAAAGTAGTGAATAGAGGTAGTGAATAGAGAGTGGTATAGATGTAGTGTAGAGGTAGTATATAGGTAGTAGTAGAGGTAGTGCATAGAGGTAGTCTATAGAGGTAGTGTATAGAGGTAGTGGATAGAGGTAGTGTATAGAGGTAGTGTATAGAGGTAGTGTTAGAGGTAGTGAATAGGGTAGTGAGGTGTATAGAGGTAGTGTATAGAGGTAGTGAAAAGTAGTGTATAGAGGTAGTGTATAGAGGTAGTGAATAGAGGTAGTAGTATAGAGGTAGTGTATAGAGTAGTGTTAGAGGTAGTGTATAGAGGTAGTGTGTAGGATATAGGGTAGTGTATAAAGTGTATATAGGTGTGTATGGGGTAGTATATAGAAGTAGTGTATAGAGTAGTGTATAGAGTAGTGTATAGAGTAGTGTATAGAGGTAGTGAATAGAGGTAGTCTATAGAGGTAGTGTGTAGAGGTAGTGAATAGAGGTAGTATATAGAGTAGTGTTAGAGGTAGTGTATAGAGGTAGTGAATAGAAGTAGTGAATAGAGGTAGTGAATAGGTAGTGTATAGAGGTAGTGTATAGATAGTAGTGTATAGAGGTAGTATAGAGGTAGTGAATAGAGTAGTGAATAGAAATAGTGAATAGAGTGTGTTAAAGTAGTATAAGTAGTGATAGAGTAATGAATAGAGGTAGTAAATAGAAGTGTGTATAGAGGTAGTGTATAGAGTGATAAAAAAGTAGTGTATAGAAGTAGTGAATAAAGTAATGATATAGAGAGTGTGAGTAGTAAGGTAATGATATAAGTAGTGAATGAAGTAGATCTATAGAAAGTATGTATATAATAATGATGGTATAGAGTGTATATAGAAGTAAATGAATAAGGTAATAAAATAGAGGTAGTGAATAGGTAATGTTAGGTATATATAGAAGTAATGATACAAAGTAAGTGTATAGAGTGTATATAGAGTGTATGATAGAGGTAGTGTATAGAAGTAATATAAGTAGATATATAGAGGTATATAAAGTATGAAATAGAAGTAGAAAGTAGATATGAAGTAGTGGTATAGAGGTAGTGATATAGAGGTAGTGTATAGAGGTAATGTATAGAAGTAGTATATAGAAGTAGTGAATAGAGGTAGTCTATAGAGGTAGTATATAGAGGTAGTGTATAGAGGTAGTGAATAGAAATAGTGTATAGAGGTAGTATATAGAGGTGCTGAATAGAGTAGTATATAGGTAGATATAGAAGTAGTGTATAGAGGTATGTGAATAGAGGTAGTGTATAGAGTAGTGAAATAGAGGTAGTGTATAGAGGTAGTGTATAGAGGTAGTGTATAGAGGTAGTGTATAGAGGTAGGTATATAGAGGTAGGAATAGAGGTAGTGTATAGAGGTAGTGTATAGAGGTAGTGAAAAGGAGGTAGTGTATAGAAAGTAGTGAATAGAGGTAGTGTATAGAGGTAGTGAATAGAAGTAGTGATATAGAGTAGGAATAGAGTAAATAGTAGAGTGTGTATAGAGGTAGTGATAGAGTGTATTAAAGTGTATATGAGGTAGTGAATAGAGGTATGTTATAGAGGTAGTGTATAAAGTAAGTATTGATAAAGTAGATATAGAAAGTAGTATATAGAGGTAGTGTATAGAGGTAGTATAGAAAGTAGTGATATAGAGGTAGTGTATAGAGGTAGTGAATATAGTGTATAGAGGTAGTGTATAGAGTGTATATAGAGGTAGTAAATAGAGGTAGTGTATAGAGTAGTGATAGAGGTAGTGTATAGAGGTAGTGTAGAGAGTAGTGTATAGAGGTAGTGTATAGAAGTAGTGTATAGAAGTAGTGTATAGAGGTAGTATATAGAGGTAGTGTATAGAGGTAGTGTATAGAGGTAGTGTATGAGGTAGTGTATAGAGGTAAAATGAATAGAGTGAAGTATATAGAGGTGGTGTATAGAAAGTAAGTATATAAGAGTAGTGATATAAAGTAGTGTATAGAAGTAGTATATAAAGTAGTTATAGAAGTAGTGTATAGAGGTAGTGAATAGAGGTAGTATGTAGAGTAATTATAGAGGTAGTGTATAGAGGTAATGAGATAGAAGTAGTGAAAAAAAGTAGTATATAGAGTGTGAATAGAGGTAGTGAGATAAAGTAAGTATATAGAGGTAGTGTATAGAGTAAGTGTATAGAAGTAGTATATAGAGGTAGTATATAGAGGTAGGAATAAGGTCGTAGAGTAGAGTATGAGGTAGTGAATAGAGGTAGTGTATAGAGTAGTGTATAGAGGTAGTGTATAGAGGTAGTGAATAGAGGTAGTGTATAGAGGTAGTGTATAGAGGTAGTGAATAGAGGTGTGTATAGAGGTAGTGAATAGAGGTAGTGAATAGAGGTAGTGTGTAGAGGTAGTGTATAGAGGTAGTGAATAGAGGTAGTGTATAGAGGTAGTGAATGAGGTAGTGTATAGAGGTAGTATAGAGGTAGTGAATAGAGTAGTGTATAGAGGTAATGAATAGAGGTAGTGTATAGAGGTAGTGTATAGAGTAGTGTATAGAGGTAGTGAATAGAAGTAGTGTATGAGTAGTGTAGTGTATAGAGGTAGTGAATAGAGGTAGTGTATAGAATGAATAGAGTAGTGTATAGAGGTAGTGAATAGAGGTAGTATAGTAGGTATAGAGGTAGTGAATAGAGGCAAGTGAAGAGAGGTAGTGAATAGGAGGTAGTGTATAGAGAGTAGTGAATAGAGGTAGTATATAGAGGTAGTATAGAGGTAGTGTATAGAGTTGTATAGAGTAGTAGATAGAGTAGTGATAGAGGTGTGTATAGAGGTAGTGTATATGTGTAAGTGTGTATAGAGGTAGTGTATAGAGGTAGTGAATAGAGGTGTGTATAGAGGTAGTGAATAGGAGGTAGTGTATAGAGGTAGTGTATAGAGGTAGTGAATAGAGGTAGTGTATAGAGGTAGTGTATAGAGGTAGTGAATAGAGGTAGTGTATAGAGGTAGTGTATAGAGGTAGTGTATAGAGGTAGTGTATAGAGGTAGTGTATAGAGGTAGTGTATAGAGGTAGTGTATAGAGGTAGTGAATAGAGGTAGTGTATAGAGGTAGTGTATAGAGGTAGTGAGTAGAGGTAGTGATAGAGGTAGTGAATAGAGGTAGTGTATAGAGGAAGTGAATAGAGGTAGTGTATAGAGGTAGTGAGTAGAGGTAGTGAGTAGAGGTAGTGTATAGAGGTAGTGTATAGAGGTAGTGTATAGAGGTAGTGAATAGAGGTAGTGAATAGAGGTAGTGTGTAGAGGTAGTGTATAGAGGTAGTGTATAGAGGTAGTGAATAGAGGTAGTGTATAGAGGTAGTGTATAGAGGTAGTGAATAGAGGTAGTGTATAGAGGTAGTGTATAGAGGTAGTGTGTAGAGGTAGTATATAGAGGTAGTGAAGAGGTAGTGTATAGAGGTAGTGTATGAGGTAGTGAATAGAGGTAGTGAATAGGTAGTGAGTATAGAGGTAAGGTATAGAGGTAGTGTATAGAGGTAGTGAATAGAGGTAGTGTATAGAGGTAGTGAATAGAGGTAGTGTATAGAGTAGTAGAGGTAGTGTAGAGGTAGTGAGTAGAGGTAGTGTGTAGGAGGTAGTGTATAGAGGTAGTGTATATGAGAGGCAGTGAATAGAGGTAGTGAATAGAGGTAGTGTATAGAGGTAGTGTATAGAGGTAGTGATATAGAGGTAGTGTATAGAGGTAGTGTATAGAGGTAGTGTATAGAGGTATGTATAGAGGTAGTGAATAGAGGTAGTGTATAGAGGTAGTGAATAGAGGTAGTCTATAGAGGTAGTGTATAGAGGTAGTGTATAGAGGTAGTGAATAGAGGTAGTGAATAGAGGTAGTGAATAGAGGTAGTGTATAGAGGTAGTGAATAGAGGTAGTGAATAGAGGTAGTGTATAGAGGTAGTGTATAGAGGTAGTGTATAGAGGTAGTGAATAGAGGTAGTGTATAGAGGTAGTGTATAGAGGTAGTGTATAGAGGTAGTGTATAGAGGTAGTGTATAGAGGTAGTGTATAGAGGTAGTGTATAGAGGTAGTGAATAGAGGTAGTCTATAGAGGTAGTGCATAGAGGTAGTGCATAGAGGTAGTATATAGAGGTAGTGTATAGAGGTAGTGTATAGAGGTAGTGTATAGAGGTAGTGTATAGAGGTAGTGAATAGAGAGTAGATATAGTAGGTAGTGTATAGAGGTAGTGTATAGAGGTAGTGTATAGAGGTAGTGTATAGAGGTAGTGTATAGAGGTAGTGAATAGAGGTAGTGTTAGAGGTAGTGTATAGAGGTAGTGAATAGAGGTAGTATAGAGGTAGTGTATAGAGGTAGTGAATAGAGGTAGTGGCATAGAGGTAGTGTATAGAGTAGTGAATAGAGGTAGTGAATAGAGGTAGTGTATAGAGGTAGTGTATAGAGGTAGTATAGAGGTAGTGTATGAGGTAGTGTGATAGTAGGTAGTGTATAGAGGTAGTGTATAGAGGTAGTGAATAGAGGTAGTGATATATAGGTAGTGTATAGAGGTAGTGAATAGAGGTAGTGTATAGAGGTAGTGTATAGAGGTAGTGAATAGAGGTAGTGTATAGAGGTAGTGTATAGAGGTAGTGAATAGAGGTAGTGAATAGAGGTAGTGTATAGAGGTAGTGAATAGAGGTAGTGTATAGAGGTAGTGTATAGAGGTAGTGTAGAGGTAGTGAATAGAGGTAGTGTATAGAGGTAGTGAATAGAGGTAGTCTATAGAGGTAGTGTATAGAGGTAGTGAATAGAGGTAGTGTATAGAGGTAGTGAATAGAGGTAGTGTATAGAGGTAGTGAATAGAGGTAGTCTATAGAGGTAGTGAATAGAGGTAGTGTATAGAGGTAATGAATAGAGGTAGTGTATAGAGGTAGTGTATAGAGGTAGTGTGTAGAGGTAGTGAATAGAGGTAGTGTATAGAGGTAGTGTATAGAGGTAGTGTATAGAGGTAGTGTATAGAGGTAGTGTATAGAGGTAGTGTATAGAGGTAGTGAATAGAGGTAGTGTATAGAGGTAGTGTATAGAGGTAGTGAATAGAGGTAGTGAATAGAGGTAGTGTATAGAGGTAGTGTATAGAGGTAGTGTATAGAGGTAGTGTATAGAGGTAGTGTATAGAGGTAGTGTATAGAGGTAGTGAATAGAGGTAGTGTATAGAGGTAGTGAATAGAGGTAGTGAATAGAGGTAGTGATATAGAGGTAGTGAGTATAGAGGTAGTGTATAGAGGTAGTGTATAGAGGTAGTGAATAGAGGTAGTGTATAGAGGTAGTGTATAGAGGTAGTGAATAGAGGTAGTGAATAGAGGTAGTGAATAGAGGTAGTGTATAGAGGTAGTGTATAGAGGTAGTGAATAGAGGTAGTGTATAGAGGTAGTGTATAGAGGTAGTGTATAGAGGTAGTGTATAGAGGTAGTGAATAGAGGTAGTGAATAGAGGTAGTGTATAGAGGTAGTGTATAGAGGTAGTGTATAGAGGTAGTGTATAGAGGTAGTGTATAGAGGTAGTGAATAGAGGTAGTGTATAGAGGTAGTGTATAGAGGTAGTGTATAGAGGTAGTGAATAGAGGTAGTGAATAGAGGTAGTGATAAGTAGTATAGAGGTAGTGTATAGAGGTAGTGTATAGAGGTAGTGTATAGAGGTAGTGTATAGAGGTAGTGAATAGAGGTAGTGTATAGAGGTAGTGAATAGAGGTAGTGTGTAGAGGTAGTGTATAGAGGTAGTGTATAGAGGTAGTGTATAGAGGTAGTGAATAGAGGTAGTGTATAGAGGTAGTGTATAGAGGTAGTGATAGAGGTAGTGTATAGAGGTAGTGTATAGAGGTAGTGTATAGAGGTAGTGAATAGAGGTAGTGTATAGAGGTAGTGAATAGAGGTAGTGAATAGAGGTAGTGAATAGAGGTGAGTGTATAGAGGTAGTGTATAGAGTAGTGTATAGAGGTAGTGTATAGAGGTAGTGTATAGAGGTAGTGAATAGAGGTAGTGTATAGAGGTAGTGTATAGAGGTAGTGAATAGAGGTAGTGTATAGAGGTAGTGTATAGAGGTAGTGAATAGAGGTAGTGTATAGAGGTAGTGTATAGAGGTAGTGTATAGAGGTAGTGAATAGAGGTAGTGAATAGAGGTAGTGTATAGAGGTAGTGTATAGAGTGTAGTGTATAGAGGTAGTGTATAGAGTAGTGTATAGGAGGTAGTGTATAGAGGTAGTGTATAGAGGTAGTGTATAGAGGTAGTGTATAGAGGTAGTGTATAGAGGTAGTGTATAGAGGTAGTGTATAGAGGTAGTGTATAGAGGTAGTGTATAGAGGTAGTGAATAGAGGTAGTGTATAGAGGTAGTGTATAGAGGTAGTGAATAGAGGTAGTGTATAGAGGTAGTGTATAGAGGTAGTGTATAGAGGTAGTGTATAGAGGTAGTGTATAGAGGTAGTGAATAGAGGTAGTGAATAGAGGTAGTGAATAGAGGTAGTGTATAGAGGTAGTGTATAGGGAGGTAGTGTATAGAGGTGAGTGTATAGAGGTAGTGTATAGAGGTAGTGTATAGATGTAGTGTATAGAGGTAGTGAATAGAGGTAGTAATTAGAGGTAGTGTATAGAGGTAGTGTATAGAGGTAGTGTGTAGAGGTAGTGTATAGAGGTAGTGTATAGAGGTAGTGTATAGAGGTAGTGTATAGAGGGTAGTGATAGAGGTAGTGTATAGAGGTAGTGTATAGAGGTAGTGTATAGAGGTAGTGTATAGAGGTAGTGTATAGAGGTAGTGTATAGAGGTAGTGTATAGAGGTAGTGTATAGAGGTAGTGAATAGAGGTAGTGTATAGAGGTAGTGTATAGAGGTAGTGTATAGAGGTAGTGAATAGAGGTAGTGTATAGAGGTAGTGTATAGAGGTAGTGTATAGAGGTAGTGTATAGAGGTAGTGTATAGAGGTAGTGAATAGAGGTAGTGAATAGAGGTAGTGTATAGAGGTAGTGTATAGAGGTAGTGTATAGAGGTAGTGAATAGAGGTAGTGTATAGAGGTAGTGTATAGAGGTAGTGAGTAGAGGTAGTGTGTAGAGGTAGTGTAGAGGTAGTGTGTAGAGGTAGTGTGTAGAGGTAGTGTGTAGAGGTAGTGTATAGAGGTAGTGTATAGAGGTAGTGAATAGAGGTAGTGTGTAGAGGTAGTGTATAGAGGTAGTGTGTAGAGGTAGTGTGTAGAGGTAGTGAATAGAGGTAGTGAATAGAGGTAGTGTATAGAGGTAGTGTATAGAGGTAGTGTATAGAGGTAGTGAATAGAGGTAGTGTATAGAGGTAGTGTATAGAGGTAGTGTATAGAGGTAGTGAATAGAGGTAGTGTGTAGAGGTAGTGAATAGAGGTAGTGTGTAGAGGTAGTGTGTAGAGGTAGTGAATAGAGGTAGTGAATAGAGGTAGTGTATAGAGGTAGTGTATAGAGGTAGTGTATAGAGGTAGTGAATAGAGGTAGTGTATAGAGGTAGTGTATAGAGGTAGTGAGTAGAGGTAGTGTATAGAGGTAGTGTAGAGGTAGTGTGTAGAGGTAGTGTATAGAGGTAGTGTATAGAGGTAGTGAATAGAGGTAGTGTATAGAGGTAGTGTAGAGGTAGTGTATAGAGGTAGTGAATAGAGGTAGTGTATAGAGGTAGTGTATAGAGGTAGTGTATAGAGGTAGTGAATAGAGGTAGTGTGTAGAGGTAGTGAATAGAGGTAGTGTGTAGAGGTAGTGAATAGAGGTAGTGTATAGAGGTAGTGTATAGAGGTAGTGTATAGAGGTAGTGTATAGAGGTAGTGAATAGAGGTAGTGTATAGAGGTAGTGAGTAGAGGTAGTGTGTAGAGGTAGTGAGTAGAGGTAGTGTGTAGAGGTAGTGTATAGAGGTAGTGTATAGAGGTAGTGAATAGAGGTAGTGTATAGAGGTAGTGTATAGAGGTAGTGTATAGAGGTAGTAAATAGAGGTAGTGTATAGAGGTAGTGTATAGAGGTAGTGTATAGAGGTAGTGTATAGAGGTAGTGTATAGAGGTAGTGAATAGAGGTAGTGAATAGAGGTAGTCTATAGAGGTAGTGAATAGAGGTAGTGTATAGAGGTAGTGAATAGAGGTAGTGAATAGAGGTAGTGAATAGAGGTAGTCTATAGAGGTAGTGAAAAGAGGTAGTGAATAGAGGTAGTGTATAGAGGTAGTGTATAGAGGTAGTGTATAGAGGTAGTGAATAGAGGTAGTGTATAGAGGTAGTGTATAGAGGTAGTGTATAGAGGTAGTGTATAGAGGTAGTGTATAGAGGTAGTGTATAGAGGTAGTGTATAGAGGTAGTGAATAGAGGTAGTCTATAGAGGTAGTGCGTAGAGGTAGTGCATAGAGGTAGTATATAGAGGTAGTGTATAGAGGTAGTGTATAGAGGTAGTGAATAGAGGTAGTGAATAGAGGTAATGAATAGAGGTAGTGTATAGAGGTAGTGTATAGAGGTAGTGTATAGAGGTAGTGTATAGAGGTAGTGTATAGAGGTAGTGTATAGAGGTAGTGAATAGAGGTAGTGTATAGAGGTAGTGAGTAGAGGTAGTGTGTAGAGGTAGTGAGTAGAGGTAGTGTGTAGAGGTAGTGTATAGAGGTAGTGTATAGAGGTAGTGAATAGAGGTAGTGAATAGAGGTAGTGTATAGAGGTAGTGTATAGAGGTAGTGAATAGAGGTAGTGTATAGAGGTAGTGTATAGAGGTAGTGTATAGAGGTAGTGTATAGAGGTAGTGTATAGAGGTAGTGAATAGAGGTAGTGAATAGAGAGTAGTCTATAGAGGTGTGTGAATAGAGGTAGTGTATAGAGGTAGTGAATAGAGGTAGTGAATAGAGGTAGTGAATAGAGGTAGTCTATAGAGGTAGTGAAAAGAGGTAGTGAATAGAGGTAGTGTATAGAGGTAGTGTATAGAGGTAGTGTATAGAGGTAGTGAATAGAGGTAGTGATATAGAGGTAGTGTATAGAGGTAGTGTATAGAGGTAGTGTATAGAGGTAGTGTATAGAGGTAGTGTATAGAGGTAGTGAATAGAGGTAGTCTATAGAGGTAGTGCGTAGAGGTAGTGCATAGAGGTAGTATATAGAGGTAGTGTATAGAGGTAGTGTATAGAGGTAGTGAATAGAGGTAGTGAATAGAGGTTGTGAATAGAGGTAGTGTATAGAGGTAGTGTATATAGGTAGTGTATAGAGGTAGTGTATAGAGGTAGTGAATAGAGGTTGTGTATAGAGGTAGTGAATAGAGGTAGTGTGTAGAGGTAGTGTGTAGAGGTAGTGAATAGAGGTAGTGTATAGAGGTAGTGTATAGAGGTAGTGAATAGAGGTAGTGTATAGAGGTAGTGTATATAGGTAGTGTATAGAGGTTGTGTATAGAGGTAGTGAATAGAGGTAGTGTATAGAGGTAGTGTATAGAGGTAGTGAATAGAGGTAGTGTATAGAGGTAGTGTATAGAGGTAGTGAATAGAGGTAGTGTATAGAGGTAGTGAATAGAGGTAGTGTATAGAGGTAGTGAATAGAGGTAGTGAATAGAGGTAGTGAATAGAGGTAGTCTATAGTGGTAGTGTATAGAGGTAATGAATAGAGGTAGTGTATAGAGGTAGTGTATAGAGGTAGTGAATAGAGGTAGTGAATAGAGGTAGTGTATAGAGGTAGTGTATAGAGGTAGTGTATAGAGGTAGTGAATAGAGGTAGTGAATAGAGGTAGTGAATGGAGGTAGTCTATAGAGGTAGTGAATAGAGGTAGTGAATAGAGGTAGTGTATAAAGGTAGTGAATAGAGGTAGTCTATAGAGGTAGTGTATAGAGGTAGTGTATAGAGGTAGTGAATAGAGGTAGTGAATAGAGGTAGTGTATAGAGGTAGTGTATAGAGGTAGTGTATAGAGGTAGTCTATAGAGGTAGTGTATAGAGGTAGTGAATAGAGGTAGTGTATAGAGGTAGTGTATAGAGGTAGTGAATAGAGGTAGTGTATAGAGGTAGTGTATAGAGGTAGTCTATAGAGGTAGTGTATAGAGGTAGTGTATAGAGGTAGTGAATAGAGGTAGTGAATATAGGTAGTGAATAGAGGTAGTGTATAGAGGTAGTGTATAGAGGTAGTGAATAGAGGTAGTGTATAGAGGTAGTGAATAGAGGTAGTGTATAGAGGTAGTGTATAGAGGTAGTGAATAGAGGTAGTGTATAGAGGTAGTGTATAGAGGTAGTGTATAGAGGTAGTGAATAGAGGTAGTGAATAGAGGTAGTCTATAGAGGTAGTGAATAGAGGTAGTGAATAGAGGTAATGAATAGAGGTAGTCTATAGAGGTAGTGTATAGAGGTAGTGTATAGAGGTAGTGAATAGAGGTAGTGTATAGAGGTAGTGTATAGAGGTGGTGTATAGAGGTAGTGTATAGAGGTAGTGTATAGAGGTAGTGTATAGAGGTAGTGAATAGAGGTAGTGTATAGAGGTAGTGTATAGAGGTAGTGAATAGAGGTAGTGAATAGAGGTAGTGTATAGATGTAGTGTATAGAGGTAGTGAATAGAGGTAGTGTATAGAGGTAGTGTATAGAGGTAGTCTATAGAGGTAGTGTTTAGAGGTAGTGTATAGAGGTAGTGAATAGAGGTAGTGAATAGAGGTAGTGTATAGAGGTAGTGAATAGAGGTAGTCTATAGAGGTAGTGTATAGAGGTAGTTTATAGAGGTAGTGAATAGAGGTAGTGTGTAGAGGTAGTGTATAGAGGTAGTGAATAGAGGTAGTGAATAGAGGTAGTGAATAGAGGTAGTGTATAGAGGTAGTGAATAGAGGTAGTCTATAGAGGTAGTGTATAGAGGTAGTGAATAGAGGTAGTGTGTAGAGGTAGTGAATAGAGGTAGTGTATAGAGGTAGTGTATAGAGGTAGTGTATAGAGGTAGTGTATAGCGGTAGTGAATAGAGGTAGTGTATAGAGGTAGTGTAGAGGTAGTGAGTAGAGGTAGTGTATAGAGGTAGTGTAGAGGTAGTGTGTAGAGGTAGTGTATAGAGGTAGTGAATAGAGGTAGTGTATAGAGGTAGTGTAGAGGTAGTGTATAGAGGTAGTGAATAGAGGTAGTGTGTAGAGGTAGTGTGTAGAGGTAGTGTATAGAGGTAGTGAATAGAGGTAGTGTATATTGGTAGTGTATAGAGGTAGTGTAGAGGTAGTGTGTAGAGGTAGTGTATAGAGGTAGTGTATAGAGGTAGTGAATAGAGGTAGTGTATAGACGTAGTGTATTGAGGTAGTGTGTAGAGGTAGTGTAGAGGTTGTGTATTGAGGTAGTGTGTAGAGGTAGTGTAGAGGTAGTGTATAGAGGTAGTGAATAGAGGTAGTGTGTAGAGGTAGTGTATAGAGGTAGTGTAGAGGTAGTGAATAGAGGTAGTGTATAGAGGTAGTGTATAGCGGTAGTGAATAGAGGTAGTGTATAGAGGTAGTGTATGTAGTGAGTAGAGGTAGTGTATAGAGGTAGTGTAGAGGTAGTGTGTAGAGGTAGTGTATAGAGGTAGTGTATAGAGGTAGTGTAAAGGTAGTGTATAGAGGTAGTGAATAGAGGTAGTGTGTAGAGGTAGTGTGTAGAGGTAGTGTATAGAGGTAGTGAATAGAGGTAGTGTATATTGGTAGTGTATAGAGGTAGTGTAGAGGTAGTGTGTAGAGGTAGTGTATAGAGGTAGTGTATAGAGGTAGTGAATAGAGGTAGTGTATAGAGGTAGTGTATTGAGGTAGTGTGTAGAGGTAGTGTAGAGGTAGTGTATTGAGGTAGTGTGTAGAGGTAGTGTAGAGGTAGTGTATAGAGGTAGTGAATAGAGGTAGTGTGTAGAGGTAGTGTATAGAGGTAGTGTAGAGGTAGTGAATAGAGGTAGTGTATAGAGGTAGTGTATAGAGGTAGTGTATAGAGGTAGTGTATAGAGGTAGTGAATAGAGGTAGTGTATAGAGGTAGTGTATAGAGGTAGTGTATAGAGGTAGTGAATAGAGGTAGTGTATAGAGGTAGTGAATAGAGGTAGTGTGTAGAGGTAGTGTATAGAGGTAGTGTATAGAGGTAGTGAATAGAGGTAGTGTGTAGAGGTAGTGTATAGAGGTAGGGTATAGAGGTAGTGTATAGAGGTAGAGTATTGAGTTAGTATATAAAACCTGTGTGACTCAGCTGGTAGAGCCTGGCTCTTGAAAAGCCAGGATTGTGGCTTCGATTCCGCTATAAAAATTGTATGCAATCACTACTGTAAATCTGACTGGGTAGAGGGACAGGGTTCATTATGGTAGAAGACTTCCACAGCAATACAACATTTCAGGACGAAATACAGTGTTCGGTAACACTTTATTTGGATAGTTCATCTGTAGATCCAAATTATTGTATCCGTTCTCATGGAAATATTTATTTGACACACAATCGGCTTGAAGGTCAGCAAGCTCGTCTTCACAGCCGAGGTATTCCACATCCTCGAGACTGCAAATGTAAGGGTCCATCACCCACGATTCCTTTGATAAGTATTCGTCAACATCGGCAAAACTGGATTTAATTTCCTCCCGAAGCATGTTCATATGGTGGGTAAACTCAGTGTGTAAAGACGCAGGCACAGTGCAACCAGACTGTTTCATCAGCAGTGGAAATTGTTGTAGCTCCCCTTTTGACATTTTCCAACTCTGTACTCCAGTTTCCGCACAATTGCGTTGAGAGCGTCTTTGCACTGCATGACGTTTGATTCAGGACCATGCCTCCGCTTGTTTGTCTCATTGTAGAGAGTGAATGTATCCGCTAGGTATGCCGTTTTGATCCAAAACGCATCAGTCAGCTGTTCGCACAGTGGTCGATTGTGATCTTGCAAGAATTCATTTATTTTTTGCTGCAGTTCCATAAAACGCACAAGCACTTGTCCACGTGACAATCAGCATTCCTCTGTGAGAAACAGCAGTGTTTGATGCGCTTCATCCTCACACAGCTGGGCAAACAGTCTCTTGTTAGTAGGGCGAGCCTTAATGAAGTTTACAACTTTAACAACAGTTGCCAGGGTGTTACTAAGGTCTTCCGAAAGTGTTTTACTGGCCAATGCTTGGCGATGTAGCATGCAGTGGAAAATACAATAGTCTGTTAAATCCCTTGTTTTTGCCCATCAACGCTGCTGCCCCATCAGTGCAGCATGCAATAATATTTTCATAGGGCAGATTGTTGGACGAGAGATATGAGTCCATAGCTATAAAACATATATATTGGCCTGTTGTTGTTGTGGCTAGATTGGTAGACATAAGAATGTCTTGTTTCAAGTCATCACCGTCAATATACAGTGGGGGAAAAAAGTATCTAGTCAGCCACCAATTGTGCAAGTTCTCCCACTTAAACAGATGAGAGAGGCCTGTAATTTTCATCATACACGTCAACTATGACAGACAAAATGAGATTTTTTTTCTCCAGAAAATCACATTGTAGGATTTTTAATGAATTTATTTGCAAATTATGGTGGAAAATAAGTATTTGGTCAATAACAAAAGATTCTCAATACTTTGTTATATACCCTTTGTTGGCAATGACACAGGTCAAACGTTTTCTGTAAGTCTTCACAAGGTTTTCACACACTGTTGCTGGTGTTTTGGCCCGTTCCTCCATGCAGATCTCCTCTAGAGCAGTGATGTTTTAGGGCTGTCGCTGGGCAACACGGACTTTCAACTCCCTCCAAAGATTTTCTATGGGGTTGAGATCTGGAGACTGGCTAGGCCACTCCAGGACCTTGAAATGCTTCTTACGAAGCCACTCCTTCGTTGCCCGGGCGGTGTGTTTGGGATCATTGTCATTCTGAAAGACCCAGCCACGTTTCATCTTCAATGCCCTTGCTGATGGAAGGAGGTTTTCACTCAAAATCTCACGATACATGGCCCCATTCATTCTTTCCTTTACACGGATCAGTCGTCCTGGTCCCTTTGCAGAAAAAAACAGCCCCAAAGCATGATGTTTCCACCCCCATGCTTCACAGTAGGTATGGTGTTCTTTGGATGCAACTCAGCATTCTTTGTCCTCCAAACACGACGAGTTGAGTTTTTACCAAAAAGTTCTATTTTGGTTTCATCTGACCATATGACATTCTCCCAATCCTCTTCTGGATCATCCAAATGCACTCTAGCAAACTTCAGACGGGCCTGGACATGTACTGGCTTAAGCAGGGGGACACGTCTGGCACTGCAGGATTTGAGTCCCTGGCGGCGTAGTGTGTTACTGATGGTAGGCTTTGTTACTTTGGTCCCAGCTCTCTGCAGGTCATTCACTAGGTCCCCCGTGTGGTTCTGGGATTTTGCTCACCGTTCTTGTGATCATTTGACCCCCACGGGGGTGAGATCTTGCGTGGAGCCCCAGATCGAGGGAGATTATCAGTGGTCTTGTATGTCTTCCATTTCCTAATAATTGCTCCCACAGTTGATTTCTTCAAACCAAGCTGCTTACCTATTGCAGATTCAGTCTTCCCAGCCTGGTGCAGGTCTACAATTTTGTTTCTGGTGTCCCTTTGACAGCTCTTTGATCTTGGCCATAGTGGAGTTTGGAGTGTGACTGTTTGAGGTTGTGGACAGGTGTCTTTTATACTGATAACAAGTTCAAACAGGTGCCATTAATACAGGTAACAAGTGGAGGACAGAGGAGCCTCTTAAAGAAGAAGTTACAGGTCTGTGAGAGCCAGAAATCTTGCTTGTTTGTAGGTGACCAAATACTTATTTTCCACCATAATTTGCAAATAAATTCATAAAAAATCCTACAATGTGATTTTCTGGATTTTTTTCTCCTCAATTTGTCTGTCATAGTTGACGTGTACCTATGATGAAAATTACAGGCCTCTCTCATCTTTTTAAGTGGGAGAACTGTCATGTGAATTATTTTATCTCTAATTCACCCTAAGCTTGAATCATTACCAGAGGTTGTAAGGCTCTGGTTTTAATCATCAATGATTCAAGGTCCACAATCCACAAGTAATTATCAGTTCATTTATTCATGGAGAGCTCTGAAGCCAAAAACACAAACATACTGTTTTTATACCCCTTGACAAACAAAGGCACTATGCTCCTCCCACCTTCTCCTTCACCCTGGAATGTTTAGTCCCGCCCCCCTCTGTTAGTGGGTTGACACTACATTATAACACAGTTTACACATTTATACTGTATTTGGGGTGAAATCCTTTAGTCATTATTCTTAAACCCAAATTAATCTAACAATCCACCCCTTTGACTAAATATTCCCACATTCAGGATAAATGTATTTTACAAGCATGATTAATCTCTGAGATCACATCAGAACTAATAAACATTTCATCCAATTGCGGTCTTTCAGGGTCCAAATCCTCGTCATCCACCAAGCCTGGAGGATCGTTTTTCACATTCCCCTGGTTCGAGTCCGGAGTCAGTCCATCTCTCATCATTGTTTAGATACTGCATTTCACCAACGCCTGACTCACCAATCCTCGGACACAGGGAACAAGACAACAACCACATAATACAAGAATACCCATACAAACACTGACCGCTCCTAAAATGGTGGCTGCTAGGGTTTTCCATTTACCAAATATTTCATCAAACCATCTATCCACAATGTACTAACTTCTGAGTTCAGTTCATCCTTCACTTAGTGCAGTTAATTCTGTAAGAGCTCTGGTGACTGTCCCATCCAGTGTGGTGTTGTTAGGGATAAATATGCAACAATGGCTTATCTTTCTATAGACACCGGCCCTTTCTGCCTGATCTAGAACCAACCTCTACTAAGTTATGAGCGGAATGGCGGATAATCGCTCAGAGATTCTCTTTACTGCATCATTAGTCTTGTCAATAAATCGTTGTTGGTTGTAATATATATAATTTATCCAATCCATATTTTGGTTTGTCACCCACCAGAAAAATGTTGTAGTAAAACTCTCCCATATTTGATTTATAGTTTTGTATTCGCCTGGAACACCCCTGGGGATGCCTATACCATCTGTCCAAATTGGGCTATTTCCTTCCTGACTTATTTATTTTTCTCCTAATTATTCTTCCTGTCACTGGTCTTTGATGACCAATTCTTACAGGTTGGACCAAAAATACTGGTGCACAAGTACCCACCCATCCCTCTGGTAATGTCTGCCGAATGCTCCCTTTTTTAGTGCATGCCCACCACACATCAGTCAAAGGGATGGTTAGGTTCCTAATCTTTTTTCCCTTCCTTCCTTATCTAAATCAGTCACATTAATTATCTCCTTACAGCCATCAAAATCACCCAAGTTACGGGTGCCATTTCTATGTCTGTAACACTGTTAAAGGAGTTAAAGTGGATCTAGGTGGGCTGGCCCAGTATGTCAATTTTGCCAGCCCAATCCCTGTGCAATTTGGCTCTTTTGATTGGACCCCAGGTCTAATACACAGGAAACATTGCCTTTGGCATTGGGGCGGTCAACATTGTCGGTCGCCCAATGCGAGCATGCATAACAATTGGTCTCCCCCAAGGCCCTAGCGGTGTATTTCATCCACTTTAACCAGAGATTCTCATCAGGGACCCCCCTCCACTTCCCCATTGTTCCATTCCTGGAGGAGAAAATCTTTCATAGTGGACGGGTTAGTCAAATTGACTCCGTCATCCCTTGACTGATTTACTCGGTCTATTGTCATTAATGGATTAATGCCAGTACCTGCTCCTCTATATCTTTTAACTCCATTAAATATAATCTTAGACAAGTATCCCGTCCGTATAACGTCCCGCGCAAGCCCAGTAAGTTCTTTTCATGTCCTCTTTAGTGACCTTTACTATCGTTACTACCATCTCCGTGGGGATGTCGTTATACCTTCTTATCCTCCATCTGGACGTCCAGCCCCCCGTCTCATATCTCCTTCCCCAGTATGTCCAAATACCTGAGCCCAGGAACAATCCGCTGAGGGGGCTGAACATAAATACAACGGGATCTTATAATCCCATGTTGCTTGCTTATCCGCTCTGATAAGATCCCTAATCATAATTTTGAATCTTACGCCCACCCTTCTCTGACTCCTATTTTGTAGATCACTCGCCCTTGATGGTCAGTATGTCGGGTCGTTTTCCCTTTATTTCTTAATAATGGTAAGGCCATAGCGTAATTGGTGCGAGGTGGTGGTGGATTTTGACCTACCACGACTATTGCCGAGACTATGATGCAGCTCAGGGTCACCCATATTCTCAAAAAACCCCAACCCTCTCCTGTCTTGAGTCCTTCTGCTCGGTACCACCCCATACTCACACCCTAGGAACACACTACAGTGATGATAGGTCTGGGTAGGAGATCTTCGTTGACAGAGATGACCCCCGCACCCTGTGGCGCAGTTCCGCTCGTCAACTCTGCGTGTGCTAAGCGGTGCTTGTATGTGGTCCTACCTTCTTGCAGTGGGTAACATGGACCCAGGTTCCTCTCTCTGCTATTCTAATGGCCAAGGTGGTTACCAACATAACCTGATAGGGCCCTTCCCAACAGGCCTGCTTCCAGTTTTCCTTCTAGTGACTGGATGCTCACCAGTCACCTGGTTAGATAGTGGGTCACCTTCTCCTTTAGTTCACCTGTGGGGCACAAAACCTCTGACATACGGGTGTGGTTAATAAACTATCTTCACATGTTCAGATTAATGTAACAATTTCTGACTGCATTCTCTTTTAGACTATCTAAAAAATGTTTTTTTTAAAAGTATTTTGCCATCTCTTTCGTATATTATCTAATACAATTAGCCTCTTCCCCCTCTTGACACATAGTTCTGCTTATGTGTCAATTTTTTCCACCTTCCTAAACATTCCCTTAGGTTATTTATCAACCAATTGCCATGCCTTTCATTTTTGATATTCTTTTTTGCTTCTTTATTGCTCCTCCCACTTCCTTTGTCTTTATGGCGGCTAAATTCGACTTTCATTCAGTTCAGAATCAATTAGTAATCCAATAAACAATCTCTTATCTTGTAAAAACACTTATGTTTAGTTCAACCTCTGTTCTACCCCGGCTCTCCCGGGCTTGACCTGAAGACTGATTGTTGGACATGACAAGTCTATTTTTTAAGTCACCTAAGTCTTCTGTCTAGCAACAAAGAATAAAAATCTCTATGTTCATGATTAACCCAGTTATATCTAATAGCCCACCAAAAAAACTTCATCATCTCTAAATCACTACCAATGTCATATCCTCGTTACTCTCTACCATTTGGATAACATCCCTGATCTATGTATGCCTCCTTAGAGTTCCAAATTACTTTACCATGGCTACCATTGCCTTCTCATAGATAAGATCACTTAATTTACCCGTATGCAGTACATAATGGAGTACGCAAACTTTACAGCACTTTATCATTATTAATAAGCTCATCATTTGTTTTTTGTTTTAACGGTTTTGGCGCTTCAAATATAGCAGTTTTCCTGGATGAGTTTAACATTCGGCCCCTCCTGTGTTATAGTGTCCTAGGTAAATGACCTCTACCAAAGTTGAAGTTTCTTTTGCTCACTTTGTGTCCCTGTTCTGCCAGGAAGGTTAACAATTGGATTGTATCCCTCTTACATCCTTCCTGGATGGGATTAGCCAATAGAATATCATCTACATAAACTAACATTTGCGTCCTTCCCTATGTTCAAACTTTCCCAAATTCCTAGTTATAGCCTGGTCTAAGATTGTAAGACTTTCCGAGTAGCCTTGAGGCATCCTAGCCTAAGTCCATTTCCTTCCCTGAAAAGTAAAGCCAAACCACCCCTGACTATCCGGATGAACTTGGATACTAAAGAAAGCATTAGCTAAATCTATCACTGTAAAATAGGAGTTCTCTGGTTTCAATTGGTTCAGCAATGTATTTCAGCAATGATATTTCTATTAACCCCTGCAAGTCCATGACCATCCTCCAGTCGGCGCTAGGTGCCTCCTTTCTAACAGGAAAAAATTGGAGAGTTTCATTGTACCTCATCTCCAGGAATTATCACCTCTCCCTTAAATAAATGCTCAAATGTAGGTGTTATCCCTTTTATTGCTTCTGGTTCCATAGTATATTGCTTTTGGTATGGTCTATTATCGAATCGAGGAATCACTTGTACTGGAGCTACCCCCTTAATTAGTCCTACATCTGCTGTCCTTGTCTATCCTGGAGTTCTACCGATCCCAGCTACTTCCCCTAGTGGCCATTAAATACTCTGCTCTTGTCTGTTCCTTTTCTTACTCTGTTAGTCTCTGCTTTTCAAGCTCCAGAAACTGTTATCTCTGTCTCTCAGCCTTTTATTCTCTCCCTCTCTAACTTCCTCTGTCTCTCTAAGTATGTCTCTGCCTCTCCTTTTTCCCGCCAACCAGAGCCACAAATCATTCTCCTTGTCCTCAACTCAACCCTCTACTTTATCGCTACTTCCCTCCTATTATTACTGAATCAATGATAATACATTTACATTCTAGTCACCCAGCAGACGCTCCTATCCAGAGCAACCTAGTGAATACATTTGTATTATTTTTATCTTTATTTTTTTTTACTGGCCTCCCCCCGTGGGAATCGAACCCATAACCCTGGCGTTTCACACATCATGCTCTATCAACTGAGCTCCATCCTTGCCGGCCATTTTCCCCCCTACCCTGGACAACGCTGGGCCAATTGTGCACCGCCCATGAGTCTCCCGGTCGCTGTCGGCTGCGACAGAACCTGGTTCCGAACCAGGATCTCTAGTGGCACAGTTAGCCCTGCGATGCAGTGCCTTAGACCACTGCACCACTCAGGATAATAATAACTGCAATAACTATCAATAATAATTATAATAACTATTACGAATTATATTGTCCTTTTTCTGATGTTCCAATTGTAGTCTATTCATTTTAGTTTAAAATATAAAGTTATTTATAACAAATCCAGAACCCACCACAGGCTGGCGCTATTCCCCCAGCACAACAGCCAATGCCACTTGCTTCCTAACCAAAATAAATTATCGTTTTAAAATCGTCCAATTATTCTGTATTTATGCCTTTCATTTTCAGTTCGCTTATTCAATATCTTTAACAGTTTTCTCTGATTCGGCCCCAATCAATAAAACAAACGCTTGATATTATTTATAAGCATACACTTAATGATATCCCTACCATTTGAACGATGTCCTGTCTCTCACTCCCCCCTCTCCTGCTCCTTCCCTACATTATGGGGGGAGGCGCGGGAAACCTTCCTACAATTTTCCTTCTTAGGAAATAATGTCATTAGTACTTATAACATATTTTCATAGACATATCTAGAATATTACTAAAGCTATCTAATGCAACTTTTAATACACGTAAAAAAACTCTCTCTCCACCCATTCCTTTTTGAATAAGTGCGTCTTCCTAGTTCCCCCATAACCACGCCTCAAATCTTTTATTTAGCATTTAACCAACCAAATACTAAGTAGTATCCGGTTATCATTCATACCCGCCGTTGAATTTCCTCATACACACATATTTCATCTTCTGCCATTCAAATGCCCAACACAACAGAATAGTTCCATGCAAACATCTATTGGCTCTTCAAATCGCTCCGGATTAGAGCGTCCGCCAACTGACCAAAAATGCAAATATTCTCTACTTCCCACTCAACGTACGTCTACGTTTGAGTGCGAAAGCTCATACACACGCATAATAATATGTCATTTAGCAGACGCTTCCATCCAAAGCGACTTACAGTCATGCGTGCATACATTTTTTTAAATTATTTTTTATTTTTTTATTAGTGGTCCCGGTGATCGAACCCACTACCTTAGCGTTACAGGCGCTGTGCTCTACTAGCTGAGCTACAGAGGACCACATCGTTGGACTTTATAGGTACCTCTCAAATAATGGCTTTGTGGTGTTTTTAGCCAATTCTTAATTGACACTAATCATTTTTTTCAAACATCTTACCCGTTCAACCAAAAATATCGACTGTCAATTCCTCCTTTTCCCCTGTAGTCACGATGGTTAAATATTCCTTTGTCCCCGTTAAAGCATTTTCGGGCTTTAAAAAACACACTCCCTGTCTTCAGCCCTCCTTTCGCTGTTCTTTCAAATTAGTTCTAGTCTACATGCATCTGTTTGATCATAAATTCCAACTTTTCTACTTCGAGATGCCCAATAAATTCATACCTCTTCTCCCAAATGGATCCCTAAAACATATTTCTTTCATCTCCCGTTAATTCTCGGACTTGTTTAGAAGATGTCTTTCCCATGGCGGAACAATAAGAAATCCCTCCCCTCTTTTCAAAAAAAAAAATTCCCTCCCGAATTATTTTCGTAGGAGCTAATCTCTTAGTGCGCCTCTTGCTTTTGTAATTAACCCTTTAAAATTATTTAACCCCTAACCCAGAGTTTCTATTTAAAACTCCGGTTTCATGAAAAGAGTAAGTTACCCACCTTTTTCTCACGCGACTTATTTTTTCCTCCACCCCTGAAATAATGATCCCGTCTCCCAAGGGATTAAGTCTCACCACATACGACCTTATCATCTGATAAACTTGTTTGCAAAGTTCTAACAAATGCCCAGTCGCATATAGAACTCCCGACACATCCCTCATACGATGATAATTATTTCCCTGTTTATACTGAACATTGCAATTACAATGACAATATTAACGTAGTTTACATTTGTGATTGCAATTCACTACCATGTCATTTCGGACTAGTTTTTTTTGTAATAGCTATTTACCTCTAGGATCAATTGCGGACCCTCCCTGTCGTAATAATTATTACCTTCTTTGACTTTGGTAACTAAGTTCAACTCATTTTACCAAAATCCATGAATAAAAATTACTGACCCTTTCCTTGCAGTCTGGATTAAAATGCTTTTTCAAACTTGTTAACGTCTTTATCGTTCATAAAGAGTAATCACCGGCCTGTTTATTAACCTTAACGTGGAAGGCCAGGACAATTTTTTCACGGATGCAATCACCCGGCCGCACGGAATTCGGTGTCTCTAGAACGATAAAGATGTATTAAGCTCCGCTTCAAGGACCAATCTGTCATGTGAATTATTTTATCTCTAATCACAAAAGTCATTTAGGACGCTTTATCAGACGACAGTAGTGAAGAATTTACTGGCCCGGGATGACACCTGGCGTTAAAACGAATGCGGCCATTCTACCTAGCGGCGGGATGGTCGGCTGCGACAGAGCCTGTGAAAGGATCTCTAGTGGCACAGCGATGCAGTGAGACACTGCGCCACTCAGGAGCTCACATTCACCCTAAGCTTGAATCATTACCAGAGGTTGTAAGGCTCTGGTTTTAATCATCAATGATTCAAGGTCCACAATCCACAAGTAATTATCAGTTCATTTATTCATGGAGAGCTCTGAAGCCAAAAACACAAACATACTGTTTTTATACCCCTTGACA
This sequence comes from Coregonus clupeaformis, assembly GCF_020615455.1. Lineage (NCBI taxonomy): Eukaryota > Metazoa > Chordata > Actinopteri > Salmoniformes > Salmonidae > Coregonus > Coregonus clupeaformis. The sequence continues at coordinate 37,405,877 of NC_059196.1, forward strand.
AACAAAGGCACTATGCTCCTCCCACCTTCTCCTTCACCCTGGAATGTTTAGTCCCGCCCCCCTCTGTTAGTGGGTTGACACTACATTATAACACAGTTTACACATTTATACTGTATTTGGGGTGAAATCCTTTAGTCATTATTCTTAAAATCCAAATTAATCTAACAAGAACTTTCACAATTGGTGGCTGACTAAATACTTTTCCCCCCCCACTGTATTGCACATAAACGATGAGCACGGATTCGTCTGACACTGTTGTTGTTTCATCCAACTGAATGGCAAAGGGAACATTTCTAAGCTTCCATTTGATCAATTCTGTCTTTGACAGTGTTGTCAGAGAGTGGGACGGTTCTCACTTTATCCTTTCACAGCCTCTCTACAATTTTCAGGCAGGCAGGTTTGATTAGCTGCTCTCCAATATTGTGCAGCTTTTTAGCCTTGGCAATTTTTTGCGAACACTCAAATGACGCCTCCGTGTAAATCACTGCCTGCTCTTTCAAATGCTTTTCTGATGTCTGTGGATCTTTTTGATAGTGCCAACTGCTTCTTCCTCTCAAAAAAATCCTGACCGTCACCAATAGCCTCCTGGTGTTTTGTTTCCTGGTGTCGTTGCATTTTGCTTGGCTTCATGCTGTCATTAGCTAGCTTCTCGCCACAAATGACACATTCTGGCCGAGTCCTGTCCTTCAATAAAACCGAAGTTAAGACAACTCTCGAGATATAGCCATACTTTATTTTTTGATGATGAGTCATCAGCACTTTTAAGTTTCTTAGACATGTTGTTTTATTCATAAAATAGAGATGCCCTGACTGCAGGAAAAACGAGCTGCTTGCTGAAACTGATTGAGCGTGGGTCATTGACGTGCACCATTTTTTATTATTATTATTGTTTAGATTGGCCTTGGCATTGCAAGCATATTATTTTTTATAACATTTTTAAATGTATTACTTTTACAATTAAATTATAGTGGAACATTTTATGCATGTTTGACCATAAATAAGATCACGCGCCCCCCCCTGTGAACTCTAGCGCCCCTCTTAGGGGGCGTGGACCCCAGGTTGGGAACCACTGCACTAACCCTTACACTAACCCTTATTCTAAACCTAACCCTAACTGTAGCCATAGCAAGCGGTTGCTTTTCAACAGATAGTTTGTAGATAGTATGACCATTTGTAGGGCATCCAAATAAAGTTATTCTGTATGACCAATCTTTCCCTCCCTTTTCCTTAATCTTTCAGTCCATCTCTCCCCTCTCTCTATCCGTCTGTGTTTCTGTTGGTTTGCCTCTCTCTCTCTCTCTCTCTCTCTGGTGGGGTGACCTGGTATAGGCCCTGTCTCTTCCCACCTGGCTCTCAGCCCAGAATGGTGCTGCAACAATCGCCCGATCTGATTGGTTCTGACCCAGGTCACGGTCTGTTTCAATGAGTGGGGAGGGGGTGCAGTTTGACTACACTCTCACACAGACTCCCTCTCCTCTCTCTCACCTCTCTCTCTCCTCTCTGTCTATATCTCTCTCTCCTCTCTCTCTCACTCTTTCTCTCTCTCCACTCTCTCCCTATCTATCTCTCCCTCCCCACTTCTCTTTTTAAACACATTTGCTATGCGTGGCTGCGTGTTGCTTCATTGTAAGCGATATGGTGTTAGATTTGACTTTCCAATCAAGAGGCTGGCAGTTGGTGTTAGGGCCTATGTTGTGAGCTAGAGTGTGTGTGTGTGTGTGTGTGTGTGTGTGTGTGTGTGTGTGTGTGTGTGTGTGTGTGTGTGTGTGTGTGTGTGTGTGTGTGTGTGTGTGTGTGTGTGTGTGTGCATTAATATGTATCAGTATGTATTAGTGTATTTGTTTCCATTTGTCTCTGTTAAATGCTGACTGCTTCTCCTCTCCTCTCCTCTCCTCTCCTCTCCTCTCCTCTCCTCTCCTCTCCTCTCCTCTCCTCTCCT